>NC_070629.1:28904093-29030531 GCF_947347685.1 Pleuronectes platessa
CAAAGGTGCCTTCTTCATGTAGGACAGCTGGATTCCAGGACACACCCACAACTCCCAGTTTGATCCTCTGGAACATTCCAGAACGTTCCCCAGTGTCAGAGATTACAGACTCAGAATCAAGACTAAGAGTTTCCTCTTCATCTTCCTCATCTTTATAAACATTAAACTGTAAATCTGAAATGATTGTGAACAGCCATAGTAAGAGTCAAAAGCATATTTTCAAATGCACATCAATCACTGTATTAGGTTTATACTGTTATATTTGGAGTATTATTTAGTTGATCTAGCTATGGTTAGCTAGCCAGAAAAGACGCAGTATTAGTAGTGTACATTTTTCTCTTTCTCACTAGTAAAATAAGACTTACATGCATCAGATGTGCAGAAGCAGTTGTGTGAAACATTGGCAGATGTTCTGTAGTGAACACAAACTGTGATGCACAAAATGCACACAACACGGAGGCACTTCGCCCGGTCCCTGTTCGCAGGGAGGCCGCATTAGGTCCAGAGATAGATACACACATACATAAACATATACACACAGCCATGAATACAGGCGAAAGCATCTACAATAACTAAAATGCCCGACAAGGTTAAAACACAGGTTAAAACAACAGTACTGAACAGGAGCATGTAGCATATGGACAAAAACAAAATCACTCGGACTGTATTTATTTTTTACAACTCATCAGTTGATTGTGATGATGCCTTTATTTTTAAATGATCTGTACTGTCATCATTTTATGTCTTGTTACTCATCCCGAAGGGTAAAAGTATATTTTGTACTAGAATTTCTAAGAAAATAAAAACTTGTGTATGAAGAAAGAGGTTTCCAGTGATATGAGTATCACAAATAAATATATCAGCAAATGGTTTTACTGACGTTTTCGGAGCTTATCTGTTGAGATCCACAAGTAATAGAAAGCTTCTATTGATGAGAAAATTATTAATATGAAGTCATATGATTAGTGATTACATAATAATTTCTCAAGGATGAGACAAAGAATGTGTAACTATGAAAGACAGAACAGGAAGAACTACAGTGTAAAAGTGTAATTTAATCAAATTGACTACACAAAAAAACTAATAGGACTTTGACAGTATGATTTTATTGTATAATTGAAATGAATCAGAGGAGAGGAAAGGGAAGAGGAGACGTTTTGTGTTTATTATTCATATTGCTGATAAATAATAAAGTGGGTCTTTATTTCTAGGTAAGAGAAACGAATGTGTCTAAGCTTTGCGTGACAGTTTATTTAAAGTTCCACACAAAGGAGCAGAGTTCCCTCGCCAGCCAACCTACATTACCTCCCCGGCGCCTGCCTCCTCTTCCTCGTGCTCTCGCTCACGTTGGCTTTACGTTACCTCGCCGCCTCACAGGAGCCGAGCGCCGGCACAACAATGTCTTTATACTCCGTGAGCTCACTCTCCCTGGACGTCACGGCAGAGCCATTAAAGGTCACGCTGAACGAGTAAATTAAACAAAATGATAATAAAAGATGGCGATGACAGCCAAGAGTAACAGCATTTCTGTAAATAGAGACGAGAACGTTCCCTCTGCACGTTTTATTTTTTGTATTTTACAGACAGTAAAGGTTCTAAATAAGGATTACTGTGTCGTCTCATATGTTAATCCACATTAAAGCCCAAAATAAATTGTTTTCAGACTATACATCCTGAATGTATAGCAGCTTAATACAGAGGACATGTCACACTTTCTCCACACAGGGTTTAGTTCCTCCTAATTCAAATGAGCTCAGTTCTATGATTTACTTTATGAAAAGCAGACACACACATTTCTTTAAACATGAGCACAAACATGTTTGGATCAATGCAACACACCAAGACAAAAACCTCATGGGGTCACAACATGTTTTAAGAAGCTGTTGCACATCACAAATTACTGTTAGATATTACACAGTCCGTGACCAACTTGTTCTGCTTTGACTCTTCTGTTTACACTGTTTATACTATTTCTAATTTCTAATTCCTCAACTTTTATTGCACATTTACTCATTATTTTAAAATTATGTCAGTTTGTTGACTGTGACAGAAAATTACCCTGTAGTGGGACAAATAAAGGATTATCTTACCTTATCTTATCTTAGTAAGACAATTTAGGTAAGTAAAAGACAAAAGCCGGCAATACACACAAAGAGACCCCCGTTGCACAGCTTTAATACCACGTGTGGGTGTGTGGTACAGCAGCGGGTTACTCACCCAAGAAACACGGTTCGATGCCGTCTCCTTACTTTGCCCAAACACGGTTGTCCCCATTGTCACCGTGTCCTCAGACGATGAAGAATCAGTCCTGATGGTCATTAGGTGCAGTCGTCTTTTCCTGGTCACATGGTTCGCTGTGTGGTGACACCCTGTACGACCTCTGAGTCTGTACATACACAATTAGCACCACACTAGCAGTGATGCTAACAAACAGATCATTAAACACTCGAAATAAGCCAAAAACTTGACAGACAAACTTGACAGACTATTTACAAATGAGTAAGTTTATGTTACACACAAAACTTCATATCTAGCTTTCTTCCGATAGCTGATAGCTACGTTAGCACTCGACTATCAGGGAAGCTATTAACAGCTCAAAGACAAACAAAAACACTTAACAGTCACACAACAAAGTGAGTCTGGTTACTTTAGTGACGTATATCTTACGATCTGGTTTACTTAAGTAGCTACGTCGCTAACACGCTACGTTCACTCTGCGCTCACGCTCCTCTCTCCATTAGTCCCGCCCCTCAACCAATCATCTCTCAAAGGACCAATCATATCAAGGAAATACATGTAACGTTTAGCTGTCTCACTTCCTGTTGAGGGGGTGTGTTCTTAATCAAACTATATATAAAAAGTTACCTTCTTAAAGGGACAGACCCTTTTAACAACCCATCTGTTTCAGAGTGGGACAGATATGAACCTAGCAATGATAGGATTTTTTTTACTGTATATCGTTTATTTTAAGCTGTTATACCATGTGAATTTTAACTCTGACGATTAATATATGTATAGTTTTAATCTGTAGCTTTAATATTATGTATAGTTTAACTCTGACGTTTTTATATAATGTATAGTTTAAGTCTGGGGCTTTTGTACTATGTATATCTTGAATCTGGGGCAATTATACTAGGTATGGCACTCTATAGCTTTTATACTACATATATTTTTTAACTGGGGCTTTTATACTATGTATAGTTGAAATCAGTACCTTTTTTATTATGTATATTTGAACTGTGAGACTTTTATACTTTATATATTTTACTTTTTAGCCTTTAATCCTAATAATTCCTTCTTAGAGAAATTATTAAATATTCGTACTGTCTTTAAATATTCTTTACACTCATCCGATGAATTGTGGGTGATTTTGATGATCAGTCATTCATGTATATCATATTTAATATAATAACTAATCGTTGGTTATTGATCAGTGTCAGTTAAACGTCTTTGTTGTCTTTCTGTTGCCTTGGCAGCGTGTCTCCACCACACACACACACACACACACACACACACACACACACACACACAGACACACACACAGAGGAGGAGATGGAGCTCAGCAGCGCCACCGCTCGGTTCACGGACTGCACTGCCCAGTTTAAAGAGTATGAAGATTATCTGGACTCCAAAGTGACGCCCACGGACAAATATTACTTAAAGGTGAGTCTCACTGACGACTGTAGATACTTTAGCGGCCGTCCTAGTGCCTGGAACCCGGGATCCCTCCTGTTGTCGACACCGCGTCAGAACCGCGTCTCAGAAACTCCCATTTTAAGTTTGTCTTCACTACTCTGCCGAAATGGTCACTATTAAATCAAAGCTGTTGACTTTTCCTAAAGCACCAGGACCCGTTCTTCCATTCGGCATTAACCAAAGCCTCCAAAATGTTTTAAATCAACGACAAATCATCATTTAGTTCAGGTCGGTCGTTGTCAAAATGGCAGCAGCAGCTAGCTAACATCAGTGTGGTGTAACGAGATGGTAGCGCGAGAAATCAACTGATAGATTATTCATTTTAATTTAATCATCTGCTGTGTGATAAGATAAGTGTTGGTTGTATCTGAAGCTTTGTTTTTACTAGTGTTTTAAGCATTTAATGCACTTTTATAAAAAACGTTTTGAGAGAATATGCCAACATTTTAAATGGAGTCTGGTTTATTTTCCACTTTGCTTAAAACGACGTATTCAGTGTCTACAAAAAATCTGAGTTTTATTATTAGTATTATTATTGTCGTTATTTCCATTAACTTTTATCAACTTTTGCTCCATTAAATGATCTGGAGTTGAACACACATGGTTGTGTTGGTGTGGTGTCTGTGGGTAAACACTAGGTGGCAGTCACACACAGGTTTGGTAATCATCCACATTTTGACTCATGTCACAGAAGAACAAATCTCCCCTTTGCACATACTTTTTTTTGTTACCAGTATAACATAAACAACCAGTATTATTCCATATGTATGCCTCTACATTATAACACATTCCTTATGCAATCCTCCTGTGCCACTGCACTTAACTCAGGTATATGCATATTCTCAGTTTTAATTTAATTTATTTAATTTAATTTTCTCACCTATATTCACTTTATTTTAGACTTTCATGGATCCTAAGTTTGTTTTAGCAAATCTGTCAAACAGCAGAGTTCACCTCTCATCCCAGTGAGGACCTCTCTGACAACATGGTCCTACCCACAGTGACCTTATTAGAGACATGTGTCATGAAAATCACAAATTTGTGGGGAGACATTAAAACTAAAAGGCCCAAACACGTTCAACTTACATACAAAAATGATAAAAATTATTATATTGTCTAGTATCAGTTAAAAAATCTAACTTTTACACATTGTGAAAGGTATCCACAATTTTTTTTACTAGAACAAGCTAGAGTCAGTGATTTTATTGAAAAGAAAGATTACGTTCACCTATCAAAACAATCTTTATATTTATAGCCATTATTGTTTTCGAGATGAAGCTTCAGAGATACCAGTTAGTTCTTCTCTCCTGGTTAATGGGTGCTGGTCAGAGATGTGCCGTCCTGCTCTCTGCCAGCAGGTGGCACTCTTGTTAATGATATTTCCAGAGCTGCTGCAGCCACTTTGTTTGAACACCTGTGTCCACATGAAGGGGGGGGGGACCACTCCTATCTGCCCTTATAATCAGCTGCAGTCACTCATCATCATCAGCCCAGGTCATCTAACCTGTGCGCTCACACTGACAACACTCCAGTCCTGATACATCAGCTAATTACAAACCCATTCTTCCCAGTTTCCACTTCAAGGACTCAGGAACCTGAAGGATTTATTAACTGGTCCTGTTGTCAGTCCCCGTGTCCTGGAGGATTAGTCCCCGTCCTGGTGTGTCCACTGTACAACGCACACTTCATTCAAACAGACTTGTTCAATGAGCCTTGAAACTGAAGACAATGATTCTGGAACAGTTTTGGGGACTGGCAAATGTCTGCGACTCATTTTCCGGCGAGCCACATCAAAGTGGAGGGAAAATATAACTTTTCCTCTCGGGTGCGGACGCAGGCCCCGGGGCTGAGAGGACTGTTTGGGTCGGAGGACATGTGGCACCGGCTTTGATCTGACACGCCACAGGAACTGACAGCAAGATTTTGGTTTTTAACTGATGACTTTATGGCTTGGCGTCCAATGACAGCGGGTCGGTGCACGGTGACTGAAATGTTGGAGCTAAGAGTCTCTGCAGAGGCTGTAACACACACACACACACACACACACACACACACACACACACACGCTTGAACACACAATACAAACAATGACAGGTTCAAACTAAAGGCTGCAGCTGCAGATTGTATTTGTCTGTGTTCAGGTGGATCAGGAGCTAAACTCAGATCCAGGTGGTTTGTCTAAGATAGAAACTCATTCATCAAAATACAGAGTTCTCTGTTTTATATCATTGAAACTATATTATCTTTAGATTTTAGAGGTTTTATTTAATGTCCGCCAAAGGCATTCAGTCTTGGGTTTATAATTTTTCAAATGTGGTGCAAACCTTATGTTGGACTCAACCCAAAGAAACGTAGGTACACACCTACTCTTAAATAACTACCTGCCATGTTAACTTTTTAGTTTATTTATTCATTTATCTATTATAACCTTAAGTATTTACACTTTTACCTTAACACAACCGAGCAGCTCTTCCATGATGTTCTTTTGTGTTACTGCTTTAGTTCATGTTTGTCAGTGCTTGTCTGTATCTTGTGTGTTTGGTCTTCTTTTAATTGCCTTTCACCAAACTGCCTTCAGGTTTAATGAAGTTTCACTGGGTTGTATTACAAAAGGTCAGGAACACCATGAGGGACTGAAATCTGAACTGGTTTTCAGAGGCTCTAAACCACAGGGCAGTATTTAAACGTTCACCAATTTAAAAAGAATCCCCACATCGACACCTGAATTGAACTCCGACGTGTGAATGTGACTGCAGGGCCGCCCGGTGGCCGCTCTCCTCGCCTGACTCTTTCTCTTCTCTCCTGGCAGAGCCGGGAGTTGGCTCGGAAGGTGGTGGAGCACGGCCACAAGGGCACGGTGCTGAGCCGAGAGGAATTCCAGGAGAAGAAAGCAGCTGCGCTCGCTGCCGAGGTCGCGAAGACCAAAGCTCTGTACAACCGGAGCCGTCCAGTGTAAGTTAACCTCCCGACAAGCCACTACACTCGCCGAGGTGTGGTCTGCGTGCACAGGGCAGAGGAACTCCCACCAGCCACCAGTGGGATGAGAGAATACCAGTCTGATGAGAGAATACCAGTGCGTTGTCTCCTGAAAATGAAGGTTTGGCGTTTTCCACGTGTGGTCAGTGGACTTTTTGGAATCAATCAGCCGCTCTGGTGCAGAGGAGAGAAGTTGCTGTTGTGGCCTCGGCCGCTCTGTGTCAGCGCTCTGTGGCTCATTGTGTCCACTTCTCTTTCAGTGTGAAGGAATAATATTTGAGGTGAGCGTCGATGGAGGCTTCTGTTCCGACGGCTGTGAAGCCTCACACAGTTTGTGTCTTTTCTTTGTCTCTGCTCGTGTTATTGTCAACGATACTTAGACATCATACTGTTGAGCAATACACTTTGCTAGCAGCTTTAAAAATGCTGCTGTAGCTGATCCTGACCTCTGACCTCTGTGTCCAATGAAGTCTGATCAGGAACTGGGTGATAGCTGTTATTGCCTCAACACACTAGGCCCCAGTGATAGTGGACTGATTCAAAAACAAGATTTTAAATAAGACATCAAAAGCCTCAAATAAATTCTAGGGTAGTTTTCTGATGCGTTTGGTTTAAATCAGTTATTTGATGTTATTGAAAAGGGGCTTTGATATCGTGATTGACAGCTGGACAGGCTCCACACCACAACCACGTCTTTACAGACTCTGTCTCCACATGACATCATCGGCACAACATGGTCGAGCTTTTGTGTTCCCGGGATGTTCTGGCTTCATTTCTGGATGTTTGGAGGAAGTGGAGACGTGTCGTCCGTCTTGATTCACAGTCGGCAGCTCGGACACAGAGAGAAGCCGGGATGTAGAACAGTGAGACGGACATTAAAGTTTCCAAAAAGACGAGTTCAAGTTCACAAAATCGGATCAAAACTTTAAATGAAAACAAGCTGAATGACAGAACTACAATCTGCCGTACTCTGTAAACTGCCCCCCCCCCCCCTGAGGAAAGTGATCACACAGATTCTTGATGAAGCCGTGTGGTTGTGTGTCTCCTTTGAGGACAAGCCAGGACACCACTCCAAAAAAGACCATACACACACACACACACACACACACACACACACTCGGCTGTGCAGTATCCAAACATTTACCTGTGTTAGGTGTTGCATTTGATTGAACCCTCAGATGCTTATCCAAATGCCCCCCCCCTCTGACTGTCTGTGAACATCAGTGACACTGGTGAAACAGGAGCCTCCTCCACACCTGCAGTTACACAGACATTAGGCCAGTGAGACTTTCATCCTGTCCCAGCAGGACCCAGGGACATGTTGCATGGGAACACTGGGATGTTATACACACAGAAGTCTGTTCCGCTTCCAAGATCCACGTCCACGTCGAGGCCCCCCCCCCCTCCTGCGACCCGGCAGCGTGTTTGTGTGTGTCCTGACTTTGTTTGGAACACAGGAGGACACACAACACATTGACAACATCCAGTCAGACGGATTCTAAAGTCATGGAAAATCTTGTCTCCTTTGGGTTTTGGAAATGCGGCTCTGAAAAGTTTGTAGTTTGCTCGTGCAGCTGTGGATTCAAAGGCAACTGTCTAAATGTGAATTATAACATTTTTAAACATTTATTGTTAATGTTAAATTTCTTGGTCTTAGTAACAAATAACTGCATCTTCACTATAGTGGGAATAAAAATATGATTTGCTGGATTTTGTGATAACAATATTAAGAAGTGAAAAATCTCCAATACCAGTGTATTCAATGCATTTGTCATCGATCCCTCAGATGAGAATCTTATGCCAGATCTCCATTAATTCTTATATTTCATGTTGTGGCACCTCGCTGCGCTGCCGTTCCAAAACGTGAGTCAACCTCTGAATCATCGTCTGGAAAACTTTTGACATGATTCAAGTTCTTTGAAATTGAACGCGTGGGCCATGTGCCAGTTTGAGCATCTCTCATTCCAGCTGCCCCCCCCACCCCACCCCACCCCCCAACCTGTCCACATGAGCAGGGGCACGGACGCCCCCTGTTGCTGATAGGTTGGAATGACGTCATGTGGCTTCCCATTGACAGAACCAGAGCAGTTGAGGAACACCAGACTCTATTCTTTAATCACACACAAAAAAACAAGAAAGTCAGTGTTAGATTATCATTGTTAACTTAACCTCTAATGTGTGTGTTTAATGTGTTTCAACGCTTCAGAAGCAACACAACAGTGCAGTTGTTTCTCCTTTGCCTCTTATTGAATTCGACAGGAGCCGCGTTCACATAAAACATGACTTTGAAATAATAGCGGTGATGTTCCTGTGCCAGTATTAAAGTGCTGGTTGGTTCCCGTCCAGTTCATTGTAGTAATTTTTATGTTTTTGAATACTGAAGCACCTGTTTCAAAAATCCTCCCCTGGCTCACGTGAATGTGATTTTCCCCACGATCGATTATCACTTCGCTCGTCTTTCATCAGACGGATTAAAACGCTCTGTTAATAACGGGACATTTGAAAAACATCGCTCACGACCGCAGAGCAAGTGGGTTTTGAACCGTCTCCAAGATAATGAGCCGGCCCCTGTTATGCTATTTCAAAAGGAAAACACTCTACATTGGATGTGATCCTGTTCTGGGGTAAATGATAGCTCATGGCACATTAATGGAAGTTTTTGTTTTGTTTTGTATCTAACCATTAAATAATCATCTGATACATCTGCTCGTTTCGCGGTTTCCCTAAGCCGGGCCTTCACGTTTCACTTTGAGAAAAGGTCGTTCCAACTCACACTGTGAATCGTCTGCGATGTGAAACCACAGCTCACGATCTCAGTGTGGGAACCTGTCTGCTCCTCCACACCCGCCATCTTGGTCCTGCGTCCGGTCGGGAGCATGTGATCACTCCTCGTTATGACCTGTTCACCGAAACTCACAATAGATCATAAAGCTGAAATGTGGTCCGACTCTAAAATGACGAATTGGACCAAAATCTGAAATTGAACAGTGAGTGTCCACCTTTTCATTGTGTCTTCAAATGTACTTAGAGTCAAAAGAAAGTTAATACCTTTCACCTGCACACTAACAACCTGTAGGATGACTACACACACACACACACAAAAACACACAGACACACACATTTATGGTTTTAAACCTGATTACCAGCTTAAATTATTTCCCCAGCTTGAACATTTGACAGAAACACAAAAAAAAGGCTGCAGAGTTTTTGCAGACTTCTTCCATCAGAAGAGTTTAGTTTGAGCTGTGACGCCCCCCCCCCCCCCTCTCTATCTGTCTAAATTGTTCATTCCTCTGTGGTTTTCTGATTGGACTTCCACCAACCTGACCCCCTGACCTCCTGTTATGGTCACACTGTGAAAACACGGGCCTCCAGGATGCAATATACCACCTGCAAAGGGGCTGAACACAATCAGTACAGTGTTCAGGAAATAAAAGGAAGCTGGCAGCTGCGTGGTAAACAAACGACGAGCCGTTATTTAACCCAGTGAATACGAGTGATATTGGGAATAACCAGACATTCAGCATTTATTTCAGCCCCTTTTCCACAGATGTTCATCTCAGTTTCAAAAATCCATCCCTGAAGACTTTAACACGAGCAGTTTATCCTCTCGGGTTCCGGGCGGCCATGCTGTTCTGGAATTGCCTCTCTCCTTCTCTGTGGGCCTGAACCCATGTCTCCCGAGGCATGTCTTTCTTCACCGCTCTGTCACTGCTCTGTGTTCTTTGCCTTCCTTTCTCTTCTGCTCTAACCTCCCCGCGCGCTCTCCGAGACCTTTAGTGCCTGCAGGTGTATAAATAGAGCTGTTTTCAATTAGGGCCAAACCTCGCCTGTAGCGTGCATCTGATCAATGAATGCCCCTGCACCTGTGGTAATAAAATACAGAGGGAGTGGGGACGGTGCTGTGAATGCTAATCAGATGTTGCCCTGTTGTTGCCCTGTCTCATTCTTAAGGCCAACGTGCTCCCCCTGACAGCTCGGCTGTGAAAGCGGGGGAGCGGCTCTGCCAGCACGTCACACAAAGACGGGACAAAGGACCTGGTGCTCTCATCAGACATCAGTGAAACTCAATACGTGATCGGAGAAAAGGACACTTGAATGAATGAACAGGGCGATTAGTCGGTGGCGAGCTTGTTTAGTTGTGTAGTGAACTCACTGGAGAGTCAACAGATGGTTACAAACAACAAACAGGGAGAGGTTCTGATTTCCTGTTTCCACTTGTGGAACAAATTCAAAGCAGATTTTTTAAGTTGAACTACTTTTGACAGTTTCCCTGTTTTCACAGAGTGATGTGTGAAACATTCATTCATTCACGTCCCATCTGCTAACATGGAGGAGGCGGGTTTTACAACCTTTACTACTGCCAGCCACCAGGGGGCGTGGAGACACTTTGGCTTCAATCCATGTCATCAAAATTTAACCGACAGCACAACACTCTGTGGAGTTCTGCATTAGCACTGATTGGGCATAAATTGATAATTAATAAGATGTGTGTCTGATCTCACACTTGTGAACACACTTTTTAATTGTTATGTGAATGTTGACTTTGGGTATAGAGATATTTTTGCCCTGAGCAAACTCAGATGATGGAAAACGTGACGTTCCCTTGTCGCAAAACAAATTATGTTCGTTTGAGGGCGTGACATCATTATTTGTATCTGTTATAATTTGATGAAACCTTGTTAAACACTAAGTCGACCAAAGAAAATGAACACGTGTGTAGGATGTGAGGAGCGTGGACTCGTCTCTCAACTGCCTCTGGGTGAGACTTTGATAATCTCACACTTCCCCAAACTGCCAGATGTTGCAAAGTCGTTCTTCTGCTAATTCAATCAAAAACCAATCCAAATTAGAAGCCGCGCACTTTGTCATGAACAAGAGAAAACCTCTGATCTGGAGACGAACCCGAGGAGCAGCGGCGCTCTGCTGAGGAGATGTGAGGGCCTCTGCTTCCTGTCTGCTCCGGCTCTGGCTCGGGCCCAGAAGTCCGTGTCAGCATATGTCCTGACCTCGCGTGCTCACGGCAGCGCGGCGAGCTTTCCATCAGGCTCCCCGCGATCTCCCCACAGTCCAAACCACAGCCGCGCTCATTGTCCATTGTGCTGCTACGTTTGTACAGTCCGCCTCAAGAATTCTCCGCTCTCTCCGGCTCTCTACTCTATATTAAAAGTGAGCTATCACTCGCCGTGCCAAGTCAAACCGGTGCCACGGACACGCACAGTGAATACATTTCACCGCGGATTCGGCCTCCAGATGCTCGGCGAGAATAAGATTGTGGATGTGACTGACATGAGCGGCTCACGACGCTGATCCCAGGACTGTTTTGAGCGAGCCAAACCCCTGCCACTCCGGCGCTCCGGCGAGGGCCCTCGGGCGACGGGGCTCTGCAGGTTCTATTACATCTGCTGTCAGGCCAATTGCCGTCTCTGCACTTTGTGATTTTGGATGGGTGTGTAAGTTTGGAGTTCTCCCCCCCCCCCCCGCAAGCTTTGTCCGGAGACCAATGTCCCGCTAGGCCCGAGCTCGCCACCGCGTCCCACTGCACGGTGGATCAACACGCACTGATACAGCAGATAGAACACAACAAGCTGTTGTTTGACCTGAATGACGTCTTCTATTCGGCATTTACATGAAATATCACTGACTGATCAATCACTGACCTGATTCTCTGGATATCGTCCATGGTTCGAGACGTGTTTTTACCTTCTGAAACAGGTTCTTGTGAGGTTAGCGAGCAGGAGGAAGGTGAGAAACGTCTCCATGATGCTGACTCGCTTGCTTGCTCTAGATTCTGTAGAACAATGACCGACTCTCTTCGCATCATGTCTGGTCAAACTGATGAAAGTCTAGAAAAGTTCACGGCTGTGGTGCTTGTCTGAAAGCACTAATATATAAGCTATACACATATGGGTCTTGTTGATTGTTAAACTTTCCATTTGAAACCTAAACACCATATCATGTATTCAACAGATTTTCTTGACTGGACAAGAAATCGTTATAAAATTCAAACCATTTGTAAGAACATATAAAAACGTTAAATGGGCTTAATAACAGGAAACCTATTTTACAGCTTAAACAATTGCACATATAATAATGTGGCACTTTTCAGATGTGACAGCGTTTGACTTCAAGTAGCCCTGATGGAGCGGAGGAAGTGGTTTCCACATCATACAGCTTTTCCCACCAGGCCACACAGTCGTCCAGTCCTTTGTTCTTCTAAGTGCTGCAGGAGGAGGATGAGTGTCACAGATCAAATGACCTCTGAGGTTTTCTCCCCGAGGCTTGGTCTGCACGGACAGGTCCCTGATGTCTCCTGGAATTACTGCTGTCATCTTTTAATTGATTTTTTGAGGCTGAGAAAAGTCGGTTTGGGCAAAATCGACTGAATTTGATTCAGAGACTCTTAGCAGCCCAGTTTGTTTGTGGTTGGTTTAAATGATGAGAGAGAAACCACAGCCGTTCAGGGGTGAGAGCTTGTTCTCTACTTCCAGGACCTGCATCGGAAAATATCATCTCCTCTAAAACTTTGACATCTCCTGTCTCTAAAATCTATCTACATATCAGATTTCCCTTATTAACATTTGATCTGAATCATCTGGACAACGATATCAACCTTTACTCAGCGTCAAAAAGAAGTCGGCATGAAAAAGATGACAATGCCTCTTTTGATCCACGCTCGAAAACACGCAGCCCCCCCCAACCCCCAAAAGCCGAAGTGGCCACAATACACAAAGAAAACTCAGGTAGAATATCATGCGTAGCACATGTGTAACTGATACGCTCGGCTCATTGTAATCAGAGGTGACAGAGGATTCTAGAAAAAGCCCCAAATAAAGTAAATTGTCATGCTGTGTGGAATTTCCCTCGACGTCCACCGGGCCCAAAATAATATTTTCCATAAGATTAATTTTCCAAAGCACTCGGGGAAAAAATATGCTGGTACAGTGCGTGTTGTTTCATAAGAAATCACTGTGTTATTATTGAGTGTTCCCATCTGTCCCAGTGTCAGAGGCTGTGGGCTAATGAACGTTCAGTCCGTCCGTCCTGAGGAGAAAAGAAGCTCAAATCCTCCAAGAAAGGAAAATCTCTCTGAAAACACCTTTTGTTCAGTTGCTGGATATTTATTTATGAAATTATTTGAGAAGGAAATGTTCCGCTCTGACTCCTCAAAAGATATTTTAATGGCATTACACTCCGGGAATTATTGGCCGTTGTGATTTTTGGCGTGGGTGAAAGAGGACACAATGTGGTACAGAGATGGACAACATGGCAGCTCCCTAAAAAGTGAAGCCAAATCCTCTGGGTCGCCCCCTGGTGGTTTGTTGCCGTCATAAAACCTGCCTCCTCCATGCTAGAAGGAAAAGTTTGGCTCTGAATCCTCGAAAGATATTTTAATCGGCATTACACTCCGTTAATTATGCTGGGAATTATTTGGTGTTGCAATTTTTTGCGTTGGCACTGGAGATAAAGCTGGACAAAAGTTAGATTGTTGGGGGAGTAGGGTGCCTTGCTCAGGGGCACTAGACAGGGTAGGGAGAATCCTCTTGGATTTTTGGACAGATCAATCCAGGTTTGTCTTTTTGTTGTTTCTCCGTGGAGTCGAACCAGAGACGAACCAGAGACCTTTTCTGCCCATAGTCCAAGTTTCTGCCACTAGTCCACCGAACTCACCCATTCAGAAACATTGTGACCTGCAACATGAAAACTCTCCAAAAGTGAAGCCAAATCATCTGCATCGCCCCCTGGTGGTTAGCTGCCATCAGAAAGAACCGGCCTTCTCCTTGTTTGCAGATGGAATTTGGGCCAAACTACACAAATAAGTGGTGGATGTGATTTCCGCTAGGTCTTGTGATTTATTCTTTAACTAAGTTTGGTTTTAATTAGTTACTTGACGCTATAAAAACTGTTCTGGCTTGTGATTGGTCATTACTACATGTCCAATATATAAACCGGGACAGGCACTGCTTTACAGGATAATCCACATTATTCACTATGTGTTCTGGTGAGTGGTGCTGTGGCCCTTCGGTGCAGTTCCCCCGTTCAGCTGTGCAAACAGATAACGAAGCTGTCTTTGAGTTCAGCAGAGAGACGAATCATTGTTTAGGCTGCAGGTCACTGACTCTCGGGTTAACACACTGCTGAAGGTGACGGATGTGAATATATTTAGTGGTAAACACAGGAACAGCAGGCACTTAGTGAAAAAGGTGAAAGTGCAAGCATGCCAGGTTTTACACAGTTGTGTCATCTTTGGTGGAAAAAGCACTAAAATACACAAAATCAGATTTAGAAGCAAAGCACATTGGATTGTTTCCTCAGAAAGCTTGTGATGATGCATAAATTAAAGTATGAAATATGGGGGAAAATTGATTGAACTTCTAAACCAAAGTTAAAAAAGAAAAAGTCCAATGAAGGAATGGAAAAGAACCTTTCTAAGCAGGTGGCTTGTTTGATTGACAGGCCATGAATCTGTCAGGTCTCATTTTACGATATCAAGTGAAGCAGCAGTGGAAACAGCGTCTATTGGACTCCTGGAACTGTCAGAACTTTATTTTTATCCCCTTAAATCTATACAAAAGAATCACTGACCAACATCAGATCCAGGACTTGTGTGAGAGGCTCAGACTGGGTGGTGAGGACTGGGTGCACACCATCGGCTCCAGGAGGAAGGCCCCCGGGTTTGGGTTCTGGTTTGGCCGAGCTCGTTTCACTGTAATGCTTTGTTTACACGTGCGTAAACACACTTGGAGGAAAGTAGCTGTGCAGTAACAGCTGTTCACCCCCAGCGGAGGCGGACAAAGCGTTACATGAACTCTGCTCTTATAACAAACTGCACATCGGGACAATCAAGAGCCTCACTGATGGATTTCTGTTAGTTTTTTTCATATTTAGTTTCTGGTTGTGTGACATTTTCATGCTTTAGTTATCTCCATTTGTTTGTCTGTTAGCAATATTACACAAAAAATACTTAACCAATTTTCTTGAAACTGTGTGGAACGGTGCAGACCAGGAGAGAAGCCGTTAACTTTTTAGGAGGATTCAATTTAAGCAAATAAAAGGGAACTGATATCTATGATGTTTTTAATTTAATATTTTGCATTTTGGTTTCCTTTTGCTTGGACACTTTATTGCTATTTAAACAAAATCTGTGCTGCAGATAATTTTAGGTTCCTAACAATTACATTTCAACAGCAGCTTTCGTTCTGCTCAGTTTTACTCCTGTTGGCCGTCGTGGATTAAGTTTCATTGTCCGAAACAGTTTGAATTCACAACTGTTCTCTGCCAAGACCACTGCCTTAAAAACAATAAACAGTCCAGGTTGTCTGTTCAAGTCTTGGACAGAGTTCACTTTTCAGGACAACGTAAAAAAAGATTTGTTCAACCAATCGTCTTCCACTGGTGAGGATGATCTATGCAGATGTTGGAAACTCGATCTTCATTCACACAGAGCCCGACCAGCACCTATATGTATTTAATATAAAACTATTTCATGTATGGGAGACAGATGCTTTCAGACAGATGTTCTTTTTTTCACCCCGGCCACATGACGACTGTTCACATCCCTTCCAGGGCCCACCTGCCTCGACCACAATCCAACAACAAGACGTGGGGCTCGATCACAGTTCGTTTCAGGCCCAGTCATTAGCCACTAATAACCACCATTTAATAGAGAAACTCTTGTTATCCCTCCTAAATGAGGCTTGATAAGAAGTTTGTTAATTGACAGGAAACTCAAACTTGCAGCGGTCCATCTGTGTTGCCCGAGTATTATTCACTCTCCGTGACTGTGTGTGTTGCTTTAGCTACTGGACGGGGTAACCCCAGTCACTTGCCTCCTCAACACCTGTGTTTACTTTGGGGCCTCGGCCCCCTTGACCCAGCAGCAATCCTTCACTCACTCAGGAGATGGAGCGAGGCTCCAACCTCCAAATATGTGCCGTCCCTGCACTTTTACCACCGTGTGATTCCTCTAAGACTTTCACGATGGAGGCGCAGGCCAAACGACTCGGATAAATTACAACCCTTTCCCCAAGTTCTAGTAAATGCAAACATCCAGATTCTCGGAGCTCTCTCACTGTGATGTGAGGCGTCGCTCAGAGCAGCAGCTGGCTGTTTGTCCGAGGCTGCTGTGGCTGCTGAGGCTTCTGAAGGTGCTCCTGGAAAGGAAAGTGGATCGGAGGAGCCATTAGTGTAAAATATAACCGAACTTGTCTTCTCGTTGGCCACAGCTGCAGACGGAGCTGGATCCAGGGAGAGTGAATATTCAGCAGTAATATTAAAAATGAAAGAAACAGATTTATTACTGGAGCCCTGCCGGTTTTCAACCTGCAGGTGTTGTGAGGGGAAGTTTTGAGGATGATTACTTTCTCTCACTCAACTTCTGTGTGATGAACCTAAACTCTTTCTTCATAAAGAACAAATCTGTAATTTTCTTCAAATCTTAACTTCTGCTTCCACCAAGGAGGTTGTTCTTTCAGCAGGATTACGCAAAAATTCTGAATCCCTGTCTTTAACGTTTTGATATAAGGTGGGTTTATGAGTGCATGAAGTTAGGGGCGGGTCCAAGTCCTTTGAATCCATGGGGAGGTGATTGGTCAACTAGTCTCAGCTGTGCCAGTCCCCCCCCCCCTCCCCCTGATTCACCTGGAGCTGCTCTCTGAGCTGAAGGAGCCTCCTGCTCAACATCTTTAAAAATATCACGTCACATTTCTAAGTTCCCCTTATTCCTGAATTGTTTAAATCCGGTTTCAACCCCATAAAACACTTAGATTTAACACTGTAGTTTTTAAAAGTGCTGCAGTAATAAAGTTTATACTGTAGCTGTAAATGAACCGGTGAATTTGTCAAAGTCACTATAAAGTTACATGTTGTTGATTCAAATGAGGTGAAAATAGTTCAGTTTGTGGTAAATATACATTTACAATATAAAATCTAGTATTCTCAGTCCAGAGCTTCATATTCAGAAGTGATTTCTTCCTCCAGCGTCCTGTGACTGTGGCCCTTCTGTGTTTCCTCCTGACACTTTCCGATCCTCTGAGTTCCTGACCGCAGCTGAGAGGTCACCAACGAGCTGTTTACAGCCGTACAAGACGTTAACTGGCCGTGGATCCGAGGAGAGTCGTGCACGGATCCGTTCTGAGCGCGTGCTGTTGCTCGTACCGTCGTGTTAACTGTTCAAATATTAGTGCCAATGTTGTTTCAGGTGTGGATACGCTCGTGTTTGCCAAAAAAATTCCTACTTCCATGGAACCGGGCCGGCCGAGAGTGTAAGAAATAAGCCGCCTCGGTTTCATATGAAGTCATAAAACTGTGATGTGATCGGTGCCTCTGCATTCAGCTGTGACATCCTGACACGTGTCATGTTTCAATCAGTTTTTTGTTGCTCTTATTTATGATGTTTTGTGTTGTGAGATGGTGTTTGAAGCATTCGGGAGTGTCCTGGGAGCTTGGCAGGTTTCGGTGAAGTGCTCAGGCTGACATATTAGAAGCTGGCTCGAGTCTGCCTCATGACTCTCTGTCACGCTCACTGTCTTCTGCCTCGTGCATATTAATTGTAGAAAGGTATTTTAATATTTCATGAATCACACATTTTTCCTCCAGGCCTGGAAACTTTAGTTGTGTCGTTACAAATATCGAGAAAAGTCAAAGGTTCGGAAACATCTCCACATCGCAGGTTGAAAGAAGCTTCCATAAAGAACCTTTAAGTCTTCATGTGACGTTGTTTCTCAGGTTAAGAGAAACATTTCAAACCGTTTGCATGTTGTCTTTTCCAGGACACTGGCAAGTGCAGGAAAGGAGCTCAAAGATAACTTCCTGAAAGCCCTGGCAGAGCGAGAGGAGGCCAACCGCAGTGGGAAAATGACTGTGAGTACATTATTACAGCACTCCAATTGCTACGTAATGGGATTCCCCTCAAATATTCCTGCAATTCCATTAGTTTGGGAACAAAATCCATACTGTGTCAAGTGGAGTGGAAAGGCCCTCCCCCCCCCCCCCCTCCCTCCCTCCTCCCTGCCCCGCTCCAGAGACCATGAGAGGCGGCCGCTCGCCCTCCTCCCGGCCATAGAGCTCTGTTTACCAAAGTCCAACCACCTTGTCCGACGTGTGCTTCTCACATTCAACAGCCGTAATAATCTTTAAATAAAAGGCTGCTCACCTGAGGAGCCAGAGTAGAAGCCTGCAGAGGTGTTAACGATCTGAGGAGCTGGCTTTTAGTTTCTGTGACGGGAAAGTGAAGTTGTCAGGCGCCTTTATTCTCTTGAATGACCAGCAGGGGGCGACTCCACTGTGGGTTTCTGTATAAAAACTGTTATAACCTCAGTAAACACTTTGTCACCAAACAGCAGGATGTTTATGCTTCTTTAAGAGACATGTACGGGTGGTAACTCTAACCTGTTTCATTCGGTATCGTCCTCCACAGCTTCATCGTTATACCAGCTTCCCGTCGGAAGAAATGCTAATTCACGGGAAAATATAATTTGTCGACACTACACCGAACTTTCTACATCTTGACGTCATTGGCGGAAGATGGCAGCGTTATATTTTGGTTTAATTTGTGAATAGTGGGAGGAAGCAGAGATGTGTCGCACATCTTTTAATACAGTCTATGACTTGAAATGTTTCACTAGTTCTAGCTAGTGAAACTAGCACTTTCCAGCTGGGCCTCCACCACTGCTAGCTGGGCCTCCTCCACCACTGCTAGCTGGGTCTCCTCCACCACTGCTGGCTGGGCTACCACCACTGCTAGCTGGGCTACCACCACTGCTAGCTGGGCTTCCACCACTGCTAGCTGGGCTGCCAGCACTGCTAGCTGGGCTGCCAGCACTGCTAGCTGGGCTGCCACCACGCCGGGCCGGGCTCCCGCCGCCACCGGCTGGGCCTCCGCCGCCGCCGGCTGGGCCTCCGCCGCCGCCGGCTGGGCCTCCGCCGCCGCCGGCTGGGCCTCCGCCACTGCTAGCTGGGCCTCCACCACAGCTAGCTGGGCCTCCACCATTGCTAGCTGGGCTGCCACCACTGCCAGCTGGGCTACCACCACACCAGGCCAGGCTCCCACCACCACCAGCTGGGCCTCCACCATTGCCAGCTGAGCTACACCAGGCCAGACTCTCACCACAACAGGTTGGGCTCCCACCACAGCAAGCTGGGCTTCTACTACACCAGGCCAGGTCCCTACCAGTGCCTGCTGGGTCTCCACCAGCTGGGCTTCCATCATACCAGGCCAGGCTTTCTCCACCTCTAACTGAGTTCTCACCACAATATGGGACATGTTCACAAAATGTGCTACAACCTCAAGTAACTCATCCAACAAAGAAAAAACTAAATTCGCTAAATCCGGCAATTAAGAAGCAACACAAAATGCCTTTCTTTAAAACCCTTAATAATGCCAAAACCATTTGGGACTCACGATCTAAACCAAGCGGAATTCTACTGGGCCATATTAACATTCGCAGCATTGTCAACAAAACTGAGCAAATGGAACATTTATTGAGTGACTCTAATATTGACATACTTGGTGTATCTGAAAGTT
Organism: Pleuronectes platessa; assembly: GCF_947347685.1. NCBI lineage: Eukaryota > Metazoa > Chordata > Actinopteri > Pleuronectiformes > Pleuronectidae > Pleuronectes > Pleuronectes platessa. Next base: position 28,924,291 of record NC_070629.1, read on the forward strand.
GGTTGACACATTCATCATCTACAGCAGCTATCAGTATTCCAGGATATAATGTATTTAGAAAAGATAGAGAAACAGGGCGAGGAGGGGGAATATTAATCTATGTCAGAGACAAGTTTAAATGTGAACTAATAAGGTGGCCTAAAGAAGTTAATGTTGAGTGTATTGGTCTTAATATATCACTTAGTTCTGCAATGTATTTTACTGTGATTTGCGTGTATCGACCTCCTTCAGCAAAGGATGTATTTTATGATCATCTTAAGACAATTTTAAATCATTGCAGCTCTAAAAAGGAAATCACCCTTCTTGGTGATTTTAATATCAACTGGGACATCAAGTCAGATAGGAAAAAAATTAAGCAGCTTACAGACAAGTACAATTTGACGCAAATTATAAAAGGGCCAACAAGGATAACAAATACGTCACATACAACAACTGATCTAATATTTACTAATAAACCTGAAAGAATTTCTAAGACTTTTAATCTTTTATCTGGCTTATCAGATCACAATTTTATCCTGTACTTGAGGAAAATTAAGAGGACGCACCTAATGGCATCCACTAGAGGTCAACAATACTATTTCATACCCAAAAGCCAGCAACAATTCCTGAATGAGGAAATCCAAAATGTAGATTGGTCTAATATTTTAGAAAATAATGACATCGAGGCCAGCTCAGATAGTTTCATTAAAAAATTAAATGACATTGTAACGCATTTTACAAAAAAAGGTTATTCCAAGCAACGTAAAAATGATCTGCCCTGGTTGAACAATCAAATTATTAAATTAATGAAAAGTAGAGATAACGCTCTAAAGCAATCTCTAAGAACAAGAACTGCAAGTGACAGACACATTTTTACATCACTACGAAACAAAGTTCTGAGGATGACTCGCAAATTGAAAGCCGAGTTCTACATTGAGATGATAAAAGGGGCAAATGGTAATGGAAAGCTAATATGGAAAAATTTAAATCAATTATTGAGACGGGACAAGTCTAACTATCTAAGTGAACTACAGCTCCAGGTAAATGATAAGCTAACTAACAATTTAGACATCATTGTAAATTATCTCAACAGATTTTTCATTAGCTCAGTTGAGGAACTGACAAAGCACTTTAACTGCTCGCAGAATCCTCACAATCCTGTCGATGCAAGCAAACCAATGTTTAGCATTGAAGAAATATCTGTCCTGGAGGTAATACAAATAATCTCATCCCTAAAAAGTTCAAAGGCCAGAGATACATTTGGTCTTACTAGTGACTTTTTGAAAACCCATAAAGAGGCTGTTGCTGACCCAATTGCACATCTTGTAAATCTATCCATAAAAAAAGGAGCGGTACCATCAACATGGAAGATTGCTAGGGTCGCCCCAGTCTTTAAGGCTGGGGACAAAACAAAATCTGAGAACTATCGACCAATAAGTATCTTGCCCATAATTTCCAAAGTAGCAGAGAAATGGGTTACCAGAAAATTGACGGAACACTTAAATAATGGCTATGCCACTCTTCATCCAATGCAGTTTGGATTTAGGAAACTTCACTCAACAGAGACTGCTACTTGCTATTTCCTGGAAAACTTAAAAAGCCTGCTGGATAAAGGCGGCTTTGTAGCTGCGGTATTTCTAGATTTAAAGCGTGCTTTCGACACCATCAATCATGACTTGCTTATTGCCAAATTAACCCATTTTAACTTCTCAAACAGCGCCCTCTGTTGGATGAAATCATACCTGTCAGACAGGAAACAGGCAGTTCAAATTGGTGATTCATTATCTTCTTATCTAACTTGTTCTGCTGGAGTACCACAGGGCTCAATATTGGGCCCTGTTTTATTCAGCCTGTATGTCAATAACTTACCAGATGTCTGTAGAAATATTAAAATGCAACTATATGCTGACGATACTGTATTATACTGTCATGCCAGCTCAATCAAAGACGCTGCTGCAGTACTCTCAGGAGCCATGGTGCCAGTGTCCCATTGGCTCCAAAACTGTTGTCTACATCTGAATACAAAGAAAACTGTCTGTATGTTGTTCTCCCGACAGTCAACTGCGGGACAGCAACCATCAGTCATGGTTGGTGGTGAGAGACTTGAGGTGGTTGAATATTTTAAGTACCTCGGGGTCATCTTCGATTCTAACCTTAATTTTAAGCAGCATGTTAAGAAAGTTAAAAACACAATTAAATTTAATTTATCAAATTTCAAGTATATAAGACCTTTCCTGACTATGGAGACAGCAAAGACTTATATGCATGCAATGATATTTACTCACATCTCGTACTGTTACACAACATGGTCACATACGTCTGAGAGCACTTTAAAACCAATCAAATCTTTATTCAAGAGAACTCTTAAAACACTAGACAAAAAACCTATATACTACCATTATTGTAAAATTACAAATAAACACAAAATCATGGACTTCGATAGTTTTCAGCTGTTTTTGGATGTCTGTCTAATCTTTAAGGTTCTGAACGGTCTAGCCCCTCCACCATTACAGAATTTTATAAAGAAGAAATCCCCTACAATAAATACACGAGCACTAACTAGAGGTGACTGCGAAATACAACGCCGCAAGACCAAATTTGGTCAAATGGTGGTGTCCATCAGAGGAACACAGTCCTGGAATATATTACCAACACATGTTAGAGACTGTGCCACTTACACCACCTTTAGAAAAAACCTTAAACAGTGGTTAGTAGCAAGCCAGACCTGCTCTCATATGTAACCTTTGGTCATTCTAATTTTTTAACATGGACTCTTGATATGGGGACCTATTTTGTGTGTAAAAGTGTTTTTTTAATCTATTTTGTATACTGATATGTTGTTTTTATGTTCTTGACTTGCCTTAGGACAACGGATGAAAATTAGCAATTAAGCTAACTCCGGCATATTTATATTGATGCTCTGGCTGACATATTGATTAATGTGCACTGTCCTAATCAAATAAATAAATAATAATAATACTAAAGGGCGAGAAAGTAGAACACGTTGGTGTTTTCCTGTTCACTGTTCACACTGACACGTCTGTAGTGGAGCTTCTCAGTTTCACGAGTCCAGGAAGGTGTTTATTATGAATCATTGGCATCGTCTGCTTGATAAAACTTTGATGCACAGGGGAGAGATTTTAACCTCTGACCATGAAGCTGAATATTTTGACTCCAAACACGTTTAACACCGTCCTCTTGGAGTGTATGATGAATGGAATATGTTCCTCTGGAGGGATTGAACAGTCACCGTGCTGCAGGGAGTGTTGGTGTTGACACACTTGATATAATTCACTTCCAAGACGCCCGGTGTTGGAAGAAGGGAGTTTTGTTTGACCTCCGTTTACCTGCCCCCCCCTCCCCCCCGTGGGATTTGCAATTATGAGCTCACATGGAGTGCAGTGAGGGGAGCAGAGGCAGTAACACCAGAGGTTCTCCCACTGGATGTCCACTGTGTAAACAGAACCATGCAACAAGCCCTCTGTCTCTCTGCCGCTCTGTCTTTTAACTTCCTTTCTCCCTTTTCTCTAAAAGAAACCTCCTGTGGAAGATTAAGTGATTTTTTCAAAGTATCACTTCCTGTATACAGAAACGAGAGCCAGAGCGAAAACAAGCAAAATATCATGTTGTGTATTCCCAACATTGTTTTGCTGACATGATATTTTCCCACCTCTTCTTATTCCTCATCTCTTCAGAGCTTCTCCCTGAGCTGAAGAACTGGATTGGGGACGATTGTTTATTTTCCTTTGAGCCGCGCTCTGTTTAAAATTGAACCCACATTGGTGCACTTAATACCTCGTCCCTTTGAAACTGTTTAAGTAACAGCTAAACTTAATACAGTTTGACGAGGCTTGACCTCATCGGCGTGTTTACATTACACAGACGTACTCCAGACAACATTTGCACATGTGTGGACGTACAGTAAAACATGTGTTCATTTCTGTATGTTGTTTAATGCTTGAAATTGCAGCTTTGCATTGGTATGTGTGGTGTTTATATGATATTTTACATTCTAACTAAGCTCTCCACCCCCCTCCTCCCTCTTATCTGTCTTGCACCTGAAATCCTCTTCATGTCAGTGTCGCATTACTGCCTCTAATCCTCCATAAGGTCCGATAATAAGACCACCCAGCGCCAGGCGGTATCTCCCACACCGTTAAACTCTCTGAAGGCCTTTTGTCACACATGACTCCGGCTCCTATCGGCCACGCTCCTCCAGCCCGGGGATCACCCGCTCCAACACATTCCAGCAGCTCCTCATCCCGGCACGTTCTCCCTGCACCCTAATGCAAAGCAGCCCCCGTCCAACAAGTGGCTTCCATCTCCACCCCTCCCCCCCTCTCCCCCCCCTATTATATTTTATGTTTACACATTATTGTTATTTTAGGCCTTTAGGTCATTCTGTGTTTCGGGCTCTAACGCACACCCAGCGGTAAATTCCTTCGTTAAATCCACACGGTAAGTGATTTCAAATCCAGACGAGGCGGTAAACTTTTACTGTGTTTGTTGTAAAGTCGGAGTCTCGGGTTTCACCTGCTTAATTTATCATAGAGGGTTCGTCACTGTTGTGAAGGATCGCAGAGAATCATCCGCTTGAGTCGCACAAAGGACGGGGAAAAAGAAAATACTTAGAGCTGAGTAATTGGCATTCCTTTAAATGGATGACATATTCATTGTCATCCTCCGCCCCATTCATCTGGGGGGGGGGGGGGGGGGGTCGCTCCTTTGTCCTCCTTTCATGTCTGTCTCAGCCTTTCAAGTCCGGTTGAAATTACACCTGTCAGTTAATGCACTCGTCAGGTTATTCTGTCTTTTCCATCCTGCCCCACATACAAAAGATTGATAGCAGACATGACTCCCGATGAACAGAGCTCATCTTCTCTTTGCGTGCGGTCCCTGCCCCCCCCCCCCCCCCCCCCCCCCCCTTGTTCCCTGCCCTTCAGAATAGAGGCAAAAGGCAATGAAGCCTATTCTGCATTGAAAATATTGACTTTGATACATTTCTCCTTCCAGTTTTCTCATGAGCTCTCAGTTTTCAGTGTTCAGCAGCCGTGCACTCTCTGGGCTGAGCTTCCAGGCTGTTCAGTGCCCTTCCCTCATTGTGCTCTTACTCCCTCAGCCCTGTTGCGAAAGCTGCTCCGCTGCCAAAAGTCACACACAAACAAAAGCTGCACCTGGGCACCTCTGGCTTTATTTGCACTGGGTTAGAAGTTAAGTTTTTTATCAAATCCAGGTCACACCTGCACAGGATGCCTGAGGGTGTCAATTGTTTGTGAGGCTCACATCTGAAACTGAAGGTGTGCTGCCACCACCCACTCGGCTCCCTGTTTGTTTTCAGGTGTTTGTTAAGAGGCTCTGACGGTGTCAGTGTGAAGTTACAACACATCAGACTAATGCTGAACTGATGTGAATGAGCACAGTGAAGAGCAGCTACACATGAAGCCCTGAGCCACTTGTAGGGTTCTTACTCTAGAGACTGTCCCTAGAGACACTTCTAGACCAATAGGGACTGAAATAATGAGATGATTAGATTAATGAAATAAGCTAGAATCCTCCACCGAGTCCCAACATATTTAAATCTGCTTGATTTGGATTTTATTTACTTGCACCAAATTGCCCACAATTACTAACACAGCTCAGCACAACTCCCTAAACATTTCTGAATTTTCTGAATTCACTTTTGTAAAAGTGACCCTTCTCACCCCAGAACTTATGGCTTCTTCCTTAGCTTCCACCAAATTCAAGGAAATCAGTTCAGTCCTTTTTGTGTGATCCTGCTGACAAACAAATCAACAAATCAACAAATCAACAAATCAACAAACACTCACAGCGACAGATGATCATTGGAATAGTTGTTTTTGTCAAGTTATATATTTTTTTATCAAACTTCAGGAGGCTAATTCAAGAGCAGGAATGCACTGTCTTGTCATTTTCAAAAATATCTGAAGCTTTCATTATTATTGTTTTTAATTATCAGTATTTTTATTATTATTATTGTTTTTCTTATTGTCAAACTTCCTCCAAATGTCATTTACATCTGTGAGGCTGTTTTCTAGATACGCTGCAAATTCACAGTGTAATGGGATTGAAACCACAAACCTGTTGGGAGACAAGTTCAATAAAATGTCCTCTGTCATATTGAATATTGAAAATATTAAATTATATAAGACTTAAAGCATGTGACATATTCCATTAAGAGCGAATAACACGTTTTTTTCACGGTGCACTGCAGATCAATCACATGAAAATGAAAATATATTTCATCAAGCGTTGTGGAATCACTCTTATTGTTTTACAGACGACTCTTCTAGTGACTGCAGAGCAAATCATTCTTTGTCAGTAAATCTCCCCTGAAGAGGTGAACACACGTGTTTCTCACTTCAGGACTAAAGCCATCACTCACTGGGTAACAAGAGGAAGCTTCATTAAAACAATGCAGCTGGCGAAGTGCCTCGCTGTGGAGTGGACGTGTTTGCTCTCAGCCCCAGAAGCAGCAGGACTGTCCAGAAGTCAGTTTGTTGTGTCAGTGGTGAAGAGGAACCACAGGGAGTCGCATTCAACCTGTCAAACCTGCTAAACAAGGAGAAATGATTCTGAAAAATCACCCGCAAAGATTTTTATTACTCGCAATATTTGGTGCGCGGTTACACAGGAAGGCCTCGTTAATGTGTCACACATAATGAGAGGCATTTTACATCGCTGTAAAACAATGAGAATGTATGTTAGGTTTTCTACTGGCGGGGGGGGGGGCAGTAATCACTGTTACCTTGTGCACGCTCCATGGAGGCATCTCAGTTCTCAGGAACAGTACATTTCCTTTCTGGTGAAGTTGAGCCGCAGTGTGAGCAAGCGGAGACATTTTCCCACGACCTCATGAAACACGGTAATTCACACCGATTTAGAAATTCCTTGACAAATTATGTATCTGGCTTTAAAATCCGACATCCGGATACACTCGGCGGTGCATTGGTTCTTTTTCAGAAATGAATGAAAACTCCATGAAAGTGCTGCAGAGTATTAATGTCCTGAAAGCAGGAGCGTTTCAAGGGACTTTCGGGGCCCGGGGCAAAAAGAATGATCTTTTTAATCAGTCTATAATAAGCATATATAAATAAACAGTTCAAACCATCACATCACATCACACACACACACACACACACACACACACACATACACACACATTTAAACATCCTTGCTCACAACCGAACCTCTAAATTTACAAAGTTCCTTGCAGAAACTTGGCAGCATGGTTTGTTTCCTTCCATCCCTGGTGTTGGTGCAGTCTCCTGAACATGGCGGATCATTGTCGGTTCTTTCAAAACTGTTGTTAAGTAATCAGCCTCTCTCCAGTCCCCCCCCCCCCCCCCCCCCCCCTTCCCAGCTCAGGCTGCTCTGTCGACCCTGCCGTGAGGCCCCTGTTGCAGGAGCAGTGTTTAAAGGGTTAAATAGTTCAGGCTGCAATACAAAGATATCTCTCTGCAGTTTGGGAAGTTTCTGCTCGTTTGTATAATACAGAAAATGTAAAAGTTGGGAGTAGAGTGCCGTACAACTCTATGCATTAGTTTCTGAAATGTATACATTTGTGAATGAGTTTTCTGTATGAATGGAGACATGTGGCCTTTTGTAAAGAGAATTGTTCTTCACCAAAGTGGAAAAATACTTATTCTAGATCTAGTAAGAGCACTGAAGAGCTTCAGAAATATGTCCCACTCACTTGAGAAGAATTTCTTTGGTCTAATTTGACTGTTCAGAAATGATTTTCGCTCTCCTGCCCTTTCGAGTTGTGGAATTTAGCTGGTTGGCCTGCGCTGCGTGTCTCATGCCCAGAGGGGACATCCTGCATAAAGGAAGTGTTTGTCTTTGGTCTGTGGACCCAGCGAGTTCTGTATTGATAAGCTCCTGTCGCTATAGATAATAAGGTGGTCAGTCATGCAGCCCAGAGATCAAGTATAGCATTGAAATTAAAGAGGAATTCCCAGCCCTATTGCGTTACAGGCCGTGTGTGTGTCCCCGCTGCCCGGCTCCTTTGTCCTTGTCACGGGCAGTAAAAACAACAATGGCAAGTTTGATTTCAAAGCAGCAGGACCAAGGTGGACAGTCTTTAGAAAGGAGCGAGTCCCTCAGAGCTATCGGATGACCTTGACTTGAATGGTGTCACAGACTCGTGGAGAGGTGGGGATACAGCCCCGACAGGTTGTGACCATCTATCAAGTGGAAAACAAGAAAAGCTTTTGTCCAGAGGGGGGGGGGGATCCGTTGTGACATATGAGAATCAGCTAATAAGCATCTATTTTTATATTTTTAAGACTTGATGTCAACCCCCCGACGTGATATATCCTGAAAGACCCAAACAGAACAACTTAACCACCTTGAGTTATGTTTCCCCCGAGCTCCGAGCCGGACGACTCGGGCTGCACTTTCTCACAAGCGCAGGTCCCGGGGAAAACCATAACACTGAAACTGTGAAATATTACTCTTGGCTGATTGCAGCGCGTGGATTTCATGGCTAGTGTCTTACAGTCTATAAAAAGAAAATGGATAGCCAAAGCATTATGTGTTATGTTAGTCCATGCAGCCAAAATGGCAGCTGTGCCCCGTCTCTCAATGCAGCATATCTGCCACCGAGGGATTTAGAGAGGAATGAGGAAAAGAGAGATTAAACCGCCCCTCATGTTATATACAAATCGTCTTTTATCTCTTGATACAAGGCGATAGAGCGATAATAACAGAATACTTATTTGAATCGTTGAGTCTGGGTCTCTTCTGGGGAGACGCAGCTTTTCTTGAATGAGAGTGTAATGAGTGTGGGTAAGTTACAAAAGCCAGATCCAGTGAGAACTTTTCCCAGTGGCCATTCGGAAACCATTCCAGGGCGGATGGTTTGTTTACCCGTGAAATCACACATCAGACAATACGTCAGGCCGATCCCAGTGGCACTGCCCAACCTCGCTGTGCTGCCACTGGGAGCCTGGATGAGCCCCCCGCTGTAATGGTTTCTACTGGGCCCCCCCCCCTTCCCCTCCACTCCACATGAACAGCTGCTATTGTCCGGAGACGTTGCCCCAAAAATGTGGCCCCTGGACCCTTTTCACAGCAAATGAAAACGGATACACTTAATCTAATCTCTCGGGGATTTTTCCTTTTTTTTTTCAAATTCGTTGGGAGCACATTTGGTCCGCGGCCCGTCACCGTCAAAACAATCCGCCGGCTCGGTTTGCCACTGGGAAGATGGGCAATCATATTAAAGTGTCTGGAAGGAAGTCTCGCATTAAGAGGAAGCCATCTGGGAGTCTGGATGAACTACATTCGCTCGTGTCCCCCGTCTTAAACTGGCCCCGCGTCGGACACAGTGGAAGATTTACTGGGAAGCAGATTATTGAAGGGATTACTCTATTTGCTTTTGGTATTAGGGCAGTGTCTTGTGTTCTGTCTTGTATTAATATCTCCTGAATCGCATGGAACCAAGAGCACAGATCTGCAGGGGCTCACTTCCGAAGTTGTCTTTTTTCTACCACAGCCGAAGAGAAGGAAATACTTCATTAGGGATAATCCGGTGTATTTATACCTCAGCCGAGGAGGTTGTGTTCCTGTCCGTCTGTTTGTTGGTTGGTTTATTTCTAGTTTTGTTTAGTTTCTAAGAACGATTAACCCCAAAAAAAACTAATCCTATTTCCAGGAAACTTGGTGGAAGGATGCGTTTAGCTTTTCGTGGCCTGAATATTCAGTTTGATAAATCAAGGTCACGGGCTTCTCTCCCCTGAGACGTTCAAATACAATCCTGTGCAGTGAAGCAGAAACCGTTCATGGCTGTAATCAATCTCTATTTACGGCCACATTATCTTTTACATTCCTTTCATTTGTATTTTTCATAGACTCATGAACTGTGGTATGTTTTTACTCACCCTCCCATCCGTGTATTAGGAAGACACAGCTACATGTTAGGGAGGACGGAACATCTGTGTTAAATACTACCTAAAGGTTTCAGGCCGGTCCCTGGAGGAATGTGCACCTGCCATGTGCAGGTGGTGTTTTTTAGAATCCTCCGGCTCAAAATCAACACTTTATGTAACAGGTCTCATAGCGAAGCTGCTTCACCCCCGAGATGTAGTTACTGAAATAGATTGACATCGAAGAGAATGGATTAAAAAAAAGAGTGTAAAGGAATTCTGATAAAAGCCCGATAAAGAAAAACAAATGGTTTTAGTGACGCTCCCATTGCAGCCATGCTTTTCTCCCTTTGTTTATATTTCCTCTGCATCGCGTCCTTCTGACATCATGCCTCTGGATTTCCCTTCAAAACAGTGATTAGATCGCTCCACTTTGTGTCTGGACCCCTCTTTTTTCCTGGCCTCCTGTTGGGGAGGGAAGCCAAGTGTTACTGGACTGAACTGGTGAGACTCGGTATCTGGTCTGGGAGGCTGCAGGTGCAGTGTCTGGGACATTTATCTCTTTAAACAACTACTTAACCTCCTGCATCTGCTTTTAAGGAGACAACACGTACACTCCAGTGACCGAGGGGAGGAGAGGACATCAATCTGTTATGGATTTTTATCCAGCTATTAGAGAAATGTAGAAAGTTCTGTTTGACCAAAGACAGAAAAACAACTTGGTGTTGCACTACTGTAGGAACAACTGCATTAAAACTTTAGATTACATGATATTAAAGAAATCTCAATGGTCACATACAGCACAACAACAATTAATGCAGCACTGTGGATAAACACACTCTTAATTAACACAAGCTGTAGTTTGTGGCATTAACACAAAGACCTGAGATCCTTGCTGAGCAGCTCCTGAAGGCCTCTTCCCTAAAGTTAACAGCTTCTAGGCCAATTCCCAAACTGTCACAACTTTTCTCGGTTATAATTATAAATAAACTAAAAGATGATGGGGAGACGTAAGCACTTTGTAGATTAACAACGGCTGATGTGCAGTGGATGAGCTTCAGGCTTTTGCTGTGAAATCCCTTCCTGCAGTTTCCTTTTTCCTCGAGGGTGAAACATTCAGCCTCTGTGTGAAAACGACTTAACACTTAGCGACGTGGACGATATGGTTTATTCTTTAAAACACTACCGAGGTTCACGAGGTGATCATTTAGGCTAACAAGCTCGCCCCAGGAGTGCAGGAACAAATCCATTTATGGTCAAAACACTGATACCCAATCTGGGAATCCAGCCTATCCGCCTCCCTGCAACATATGGAGCACATTCTTCAGAATCTTCTTTGTTTTATCACGACACTGGACTGCTCTGGCTGTGTATTATTCCACCTGAGTAAATACGGGGCGGCATCTCTTCTCCTCAGTGCAGCGCACATGTCTTCCAGAGGCGTCCGGCTCAGGCTTCAGCCCGTGTTCCTCCTCTCCCCTCGACTCCAGTCCAATAACAGTCCAGTCCCCTCCCTGCTATCTGAGAGCGAGTCCAGGAGTTTGTGTTTTTGATTCGTATCCTGAGAGACCAGCTGCTGTTGATGGACAGTTTCTCATCAGGTCAATGTCAGAGTGTCTCTGTCTCTGTCCCACAGAAATGCCAAAGAACTGAGCTCATGGTTTAACTTTCAAGCTTCTTAAATCGGAGCAGGCCAAATTCCCTGCATATTTTCATGTCATTGTAATGCATATTAACACATGTATGAGGTTCCTGCCAGAGAGACATGCAGATGGTTTGAGTCTTTTCACAAATACCAGGGATTTTACATATTTTCTAAATCTGAGCTACCTGCTATTTAACTAAGCATAGTTTGTGGTCTGTTTTAATTAAATTGGCTTATTCATGCATGTTTTCTAAGCACCGCACTTATTGGAAAGAAAATGTTTTATTAGAAGGTTAAAAGCTAGAGAACTGTGTATCAGGTTAGTGAAACTCACTTAGTTTTATATAATTTATGTAAAGAAGATGAAAATTAGCTCACGTTCATCACAAAGGGCCTTACCCAGGGAAACGTCGTAAAACAAGAACTCACAGTAATTAGTAGCACTGATGTAAAACCAATCGGACCCTATATCTCATGCTATCTGACACTTAAGGCTGCAATGTGTCACATAGAGGTGTTGAAACTGATAAAGGTATCTGCTTTAATGAGCCTTGTTGGAAGGCAAACAAGCGTGAACCGTGCACGCCCATATTTGTCCGAGAGGCAATAAATAGGTCACCTATTAATCTCACGAGAGATAGTGAGCGCTAAGGACTTGTTGGTGATGTCTCTGCTTCAGGCTCAAAAATATCACTTCATGTTGTCTCAGGGTTTTGTTGAATCATTATTAGATGTCCCGCAGTTTAAGGAGTTATTTATTGTTTGACATGTGATGTCAAACGTGTCCTCTGGTTTTAGTCACTGAGTAACAACATGCTACCAAATTGTACAACGTGTCCTTTTCATTCTGTGAACTCTGTCAATCCAACCGTCACATCGAATCCTCTCTGTTTACGTCCTGGTGTCATTTGTTGAGAGCAGGTGTATGAAGCGCTCAGAGGGAGGAGGTGAAGAGACGAGTTGATGACAACATGCTGCATGAGCCCCAGAGGTCACTGCCTGGGTTCGAACTCTTGGTTTCAGGCCTGTGCAGAACTCACAGAACTCAGGGAACACAGCCTTATGATTCCTCTCCACTTGGCACCACCATCCTTTTGGTAAACTGTGCCAATAACACAAAGGTTCCCTAACTTTTCAGCCCCCCCAAACCCCTAAGATAACAGCTCCGGAGACTTGTGATCCTCATGGAGGTGGTTGATACGTACAGAGGATATTTATTCAAGCACAAACATGTATGTGCACGTGTCCTAATCTTTCCTGCCGTGCTGTAAATTGACCTCCTGCAAGTGATGCTGTTTCTAATCGGTCATAATCATGTGGGCTCATGTGAGGACACAGAAAATCAGAGGGCTCATGATGTGTGTGTTTTCTATTTGACAATTTGTTCTAATCTTTTGTTACAATTACGGCTAAAATCGTCTATTTGTACATGTTTTAGAAATTGTATTCGATGTCAGGAAATCCTCACACGACCCCCCCCCCCCCCCCTCCATGGTGTCTCATGACCTCCCGGGGGGGGGGGGGGGGGGGGGGGAAGGGGGTCCCGACCCCTAGTTTGGGAACCACTACAATAACACACGTCCAGATTCGTTTACATGTTGATCTAAACAGTCCGTCACAAAGATCTCTTCAAACAGGAAGTGCTTTATGTTCCTGTTGCAGTCACTTTGGTTTGGTTGAAATTAATAGAGGAGGAAGTTGTTGTCATTAGATTATTTAGAATGAAGAAATGAGAAAAGGAAACTGTCACACCAAAACAGTTTTAAGTCCGGCACAGAAACCGCTAGTTTTTAATAAATAAATATGTTTATTACAGGAGCTTAACATATTTGTCTTTGCACTACAAATCACAAACACACACAAACCCACAGTCACCACAGTCACTAGCCAAAAATCCCCTGCTGCTCTATCTATTTGCTCTGGTCACCTGCAAAGTGGCCGGTGCAGCAGAGAAACCTTCAGCTTTTACTTTCCTCTCGGTCGTGTTCGCTCTGCGCCCCGACCGAGCTGCCAGCTCAACTTTTATTCACCGGCCGTGTATTTCCAGCCGCCATCTGGCCCAGCTGATATCACAGCGGTGACCTGGTTGTAATATGGATATCCCCCCCCCCCCCCTCGTTTATCTCATCCCCGGTGACGACGTAAGAAAACAAAATCCTCTGGTCTTTCCTTCGCAGGGAGAGAATCTCCTCTGGGCCGGCAGAGGCCAGGGAGAAGGTGAAGAGGACAAACATGTTTCCACTACCAGACGTGCAGCGCTGCTCTTATTGCTCCGGACAATGTTAGTGTTGTCTTACACCACAAGCCCTCCTTCTCTTCTCTTCTTTTTTTTTTTTTACTTATTTCATATCCACAGAGAGCGGAGATCAAACAACATGGCCGTCTCTATTATTCTTCTCCTCTCGCAGGGCTGAGCTGAAAAGTACATTTCATGGTTTGAGAAACACAGTGAAAACACAGTGAATTCCTGGTGCTGCGGTGTGACAGCCGGCGATTGCAGGAGTCTCATGGCAGGGCCCGGGGGGGGGGGGCTTCTCAGCAGAGCTGCGGGCCAACCAAAACAGAATCATGTTTGAACACCTATTTCCACTGGGATGGGGGGTGGGGGGGGAGTTGTGCGAGCTTTAATCAGGATCTTAAAACAGGCCAGCCTTTGATAGAGACTGGGCTCTGTACATTTATCTGGTTCCTCTGAAGCCGGCTCACGTCACTCACTTTGATCCGACTTCTCCTCGGAGCGCCGTGTCCGACATGTTCTCTGCTGCCGATAACACGCCGGTCAAGTTGTGATGTGGAGAAGGGAAAATAACCAAGAACCCTGACCCCAGCTTACCCCCCCCCCTCCCTTCATATCCAAAGTGCATGAGTGTGTGTGGTATGTAGTACCTCCCACGCCCCCCCCCCCCTCCCCCTCCCCCTCTCCGTATGGAAACGGTGCCATTCATTTTCCGAGCACTGTCATAAACATCACTTCCTGGTTAAAGAGGAGCAGGACAGGGTGCCGCCCCACAATGTGCGAGGGCAACAATATTTGACTTGGACGTGTTCCTGGTGATGAGGCCAAACCCCTGCAGCCGGCCTCTTGGCAGATGTCACGCCTGGGCGCTTTGGAATAAAGCTGATAGGAGCCGAGCCGGACCGGGCTCTATACCCACGACGGGCTCGGGTTTGATCTGTGCATCAGAGGACAGAGACGGGACTCGAGTTACCACGCACTTAGATTTACATCAATAATCTGACAGATTGATTCAAAACACCAGCTGCCCGAAAGCTCAGAGTTAGGTTCTGAGCATCCAGTGTCATAAAAACAATAGCTCCCGTGTTCTGGACTTATAATTAAACACTAGAACCGATGACTTTAAGCAGCAAAGGCCACATTTGTCATGTTATTATCAAGCCTAGCTAAATCTACTGCAGTCTAAAACTTTCTAGAGCTTTGTCCAGGATCTAGGAACCTTTGCAGGAACTGGAACTAGTACTTAACGAAAGTACAAGAGCCTTTCGTGGTTGGGGAGGGGGGAAGATGCCTGATTGGTTCACCCCGGGGTTTTTATTCCAGCTGGTCAATCTCTGTAGTACCTTGTAAAACCATTGTTCCCACTTTGAGTCCATCATTTCGTGCTGGTTTCTTTCCTGATCACGATTTGAATCTCCGGCTCGCTGTCATCGGGGCGTTACTCGATTTACATTGCATCGGTTTTCAGTTAGTTTCGGTCCTTTAACTAATTCTGTCTTCGTGTAAGTTATAAAGTTCAGTATTTTGTTGGACGCGTGATAAAAGGGGGGTAGGATCATTTTTTTGGAGAACGCGGTTTTTTATTCTTTTGCATCACAGAGGGGATTTTTATGCTGCTGAGCCAAACCTTAATGGTTTGAATGGGGTTGACATCACCTGTCAACGTACCACACTGGTTTTTAAACAGTGCCACGGACTACATTCTCCAAATCTGATCACACAGTTGAGTCAACACATCTGTGACTAAAACTAAACACTGAATCCTTCGGGGCAGGGGGAATATGTTGCTGGACTGGCAATAAACTGCAGACTGAGTTTATATATATAAACTTTATTGCTGTGGAAAAGGCCACACGATGCTGCCATGCTTTGGATTTTAAACTCCTCTGTAGTGAAGTGTAGTTACCAGTTTTAGTCATGGACACAAAATAACTCCAGGTTTGATGACTTTATCCCAGCGGCAGCTTCATAAACTGAGTCATCGCCCTCAACAACATTTCTTTAGGAGCATCTTATCGTCCCCGGTTCAGATCTAGAGCCAAACAGTGCGGTCGACCACCAGGAGGAAGTGCAGCCAGGAGGACAATGGGAAATATTGAGAATTCCTCTGCGTCATTAGGGAAGACCAGGATTAGCAGAGACTTCCTGTTTGCGACATGCTCGGGGGGGGGGCAGGCCGGCCTGTGATGTCGGCATTAAAGAAAGACGGTAACCTTTGAAAGACACAAGCCGGCCGTGGGGGGGGCATGTTTTCTTTCCAGTGACACGTGGAGCTGCCACTTAGGCCACATGCAGCCGGTCGGGCCCACCTCGTTTTCCGTCCCCCCTCCGGGCCGACTGACGCATCATAAACTGATACTAAAGAGGGAGCTCGCAAAAAGAGAGAGAGAGAAATTTACGATAATGGTTTGTAAGGTAACTTTTAAAGTACAAGGAGTGGGGGGTGCTCTGCTTTGTGTCACGGTGATGTGGTCGCCACAGTTCTGCCGTCTTGTCGGGTCCCCAGGTGAGAGCTGGTTGGTAGAGAGCTCTGTGGCACTTGATCCCTTTATTACAGATCAACCACACTTTATTTATTTATTCATCACTGTTGTGTCTCAGATCTAGAACTTTCATTTGTAATTGTTTCTTTATGTTTTTGTAAAGTACATAGAACATTTATTTAAAGATATAGACTAACTATAAAGATGGTTGACATGACAGCTAACTCTCAATGTTACATATTTAGGTTTATAGGTACTACATTTTTTAGGAGTTGTTGGTTTTAATGAACTATTTCTCGCTGTAAAAACAGGCTGAGACGTCATCTTCTCATGGAGATGCATCTTACATCTTTATATAAAGTTTATGACTTGCCTTAACATCTTTATGAGTCAGTGTTATGTTTACAGCAAGTTCTGCTGCCCACAGTTAACCAGAATACAAACAATCGGGCTACTTTTGAAGATTTACAACCAAAACAAAACAAACTAAATTGAAATTGTCAATACAATTAATCTGTGATGAGCTAAAACAAGTTCAGGCTCTATCTGGTCACCCAGCTGTTTGGTGTAAGTCTGTCCTCTCCTGCTCTTCACTCAGGTGAAATACACACAAGCTGTAGAAGCTGGACGAGCTCCAACCTCCAGGAAATATGTGGATTTGGGTGAAACTTTTTTTTGGACATAATTGGCTAAAAGTATGAATAACCTTTTAGAAACTCGGTGATCAAAGTAAGTGGAATAATGGATCCATTTAAATTGAGACATTTTCTGCTCCTGATGCTTCCGCTGTGCATCGCCTGTTTAGATTTACAGCTTCCACCTCAGTGTTTGCTGTTGAAAGGATAAACAAGTTCCTAAACACTGATTGGTTCAAGCTCCCAGATCATGACAACGTTGAGGAAATGTCTGAGCTGGAACTTGAGCCGGTGTTAAGAGTGAGTTCATCCAGCCATGTAATGTTTTAACCTTCGCTCGGGGTAAACACGAGTAATAAGGACTTCTCCAGATAAATAAAGAGACCTTTGCTTTTAAAAAAAGAAAGAAGGTGCTGAGGAAGAACTGCAGCAGTGGCCTGTAGGTGAGGGCTTGTGACTGAAACACCAACAGATTGAAGCCCTGCAGAGGGCTGGAGAAGATCTGTGTGTGTGTGTGGGGGGGGGGGGGGAGTCCACAGCCACTGCTCAAGGGCTCCTTTTAATTAGTACCAGGGTGGCCTTGAGCAAGGTGCTTAACCTCGGCTGCCCTGCTGGACTCCAGTGTGACTGAAGAGATCCGCCTCAGTCCCACTGGAGTCCACGATGGAAGAGGATTTAAACCATGTCCACGGACCAGGGGGTCACAGTGAAGCATGATGTTATCAATTTAGGTTCTTTTTGGTCTTAAATTGGCAAAAAATCCTGGTTTGTTTTATCAGTATTACCCACGGACGGAGAACTAATTTTTGTCTTAGTTAACCTCATGTGGAGCTGTGGACTTTGGGTCAGGGGCCATTTAGCAAGGTGAGGAACAAATGAAACCATACAAAGGTTTGGGTTTATCTGGTCGTCCGTCCAATGTCTGATATCCATTGTTCAACAATACTGTAAAAAGAGTAAAAAACAAACAGATCTAAATGTTTTTCTGTTATGATTGCTGCCTGATCCTGTGGTTGGATACTGGTTAATATCTCACTGGCTAAAAGAATCAGAGTAGTTGCTTTTAGTTGTGACTCGCAGGCCGGTGAGCGGTTCACTCATCTCCACCAGCGACCAGGAGGCTGCGGCCTCGTTCAGATAGTTGGCATTCTTGGTACTTTCTCCGACGTGTTTGGTCTGTAACGAAAAGGCCTTGAAAGCTTCTGTCAGCGGCAGAAATGCCTAATAATGTGGAAAGAGTTTGTCTCAGGTCAAAAGAATTAACCTCCGGTTGTGTGTGTGGCTAAACCTGGATAAGAGGCAGACAGGCAGCATGATAGTCAGGTCTTTCAAGATTTATTTTGGATCCCTCCCACTCTTAAAAGCACACCTCAGTTAATTTTGCGCGGCCTGCTTGGTATGTGTAAGATTTCCTCCTCTTCCCACCACTCACCCTTATTGTTCCCCACATAAGGACACTCAGCATACCTTCAGATTAGCTGAAACCAGGGCTTTGGGGTATTGTGGCTTCATGACCAGGACACATGTTTGCCTTGTTGGCTTATTGATTTGACTCAGTGGGCTTAACATCACTATTTTAAAGGGACAAGATGCCCGTGGGATATTTCACAAGCAGTGGTACATTCCTTATTTAGCACTGGTCGCTTTGTATTTATGCATTTGCAGAGTTTTGATTTGATGATTTAATGATTTGCATGAATTCATCCTGTGAAAACAGACAAAAAGTGCCTCAGAGCTTTTTACCTGTTTGTAGAAAGTGAAAAATCCAAAGTTCCTCACACTCAGTCACAAGTTTTGTTTATCTACGACTTCCAAAAAGAACACGTCTCTTCCACAAATGACTCATTTCTGATCTGCCACCTCTGTGGTTCAGGTGTGATTAAGTTTAGGCGACTACAACAGCTTTGTTAAGGTTAGAAAAACACTGTGGCCGTGGTTTGAAGAATCATCCGTTGACAGGGGACAGTGGACACGGTCCCACACTTTGTCCTCCTGTAACCGTCCAGCACAACTTTCTCCTGAACCCTTCATGCAGAAGTTTGCAGATAAGAAACAATGAAAACTGGACGTCTTTATACTTTCACTTGGTTTTCAAACTAACTTACCTGCACTACCTTTGTACTACTACTTTGAATGAAGTTATTAACAAGCTTCTAAGGGGATAATTTATGGATCTTGATGGAAAAAGATCAGGCATATATTGTTTTGTCGGCTAAGCTATGAGGCGTAATTGATTTAAAGGGACTTGTTGGGCCTCGGTGGATTTATAACATAGCAAATTGTGAAATGCATGATTTCCTGTATGAGAAATACTCAATGATAGCATTAGCTGCTTGTTCAGATGCCAAGAAGAACTTCTGTTTACCCTCAACGAGCCACGCCCTCCAGTGGCCATGTGCAGTATTGGCGTCGTCCATCGGAAGCAAAGGCGAAAGTTGCGTGACATCGCTGTGGAACCACGAAACCTCAGGGCGGAGCTTCGGATCACCGACGAGTCAACAGAATGTGACTTTGTCATGGAAAACCACGATTCACATCTAGAACCATCTCCTTCCAGTGTTTCTTTTAACCATGACGGGTTACTCCCCCCGGCCTTAACCAAGACATTCTTCTTTCAACCATAACCAAGACCAGAAGCCTTCACCAAGAATCTTTGGTAACTCGAACCATTAACTTCCCTGATCCCAGATCAAGCGCTTCTCGTGTCTAAATCTAACCGTATCCTGACCAGAGAGATGACACATCAGGAAACCAACATCACATAAATAATATTTAAAATATCCATTTGGTCAGAAAAGGCTAATGTGGGTAATTGTGTGGAAGTCAGTCAAAAGCAACATGTTTTACCACTTAGTGTGGAAGCTGCTCTGGCCACAATCGAGTCGGTTGCTCTTCATTTTGAATCCTCTGCATCTGTGGAGCCGGTCGCTTGTATGATCCCAACATCCTTAAACAATTACAGCACATGTATGCAGCTCAGTCACTCACATTGTGTGGAGGTCTGGACTTTGAAGTGCTCCACTGCTCTACAGGCATATCTCTTATATTACCACATGCAGATTTGTATATCTTCAAAGGCCTAATCATAACCTTCCGTTTCGGTGTTTATTTCCGTCTGTTTAACCTTTAATTACCAAACGGAGAATCAATCTTGTGCAGGTCTTTCATTTGTTAGCGTTTCACCACCTAAATTATTATCCACATTTGGCCACCAATGAAATCTCACCACACTTCTTTAAAAGGGGAACTTGGATGTAGATATAATTGGGAGATTGAACTCCCTGCACAGCCCCTCTGGCAGAAACCGGTAATAAAGGATCATATTCATGGCTGAAGCAGGTTTGCCCACGTTTTCACCTCATTCTGCTTCTTCTAATAGTTTGTTTAAAAAGGATATGAGCTAATTATAGGGTAAAAAATCTGAAGTTTTCAAACGAGCGAGCCATAAGAAGCGTGATCCGGTGTCACAGGCTGGGATCTGTGCACAGCTATTAATGCTCTGCAGGAATCTGCCTTTAACAAACACTTTCAATAACCGACTCCGGGAACAAAAGTAATTGAATTGAGCGCAAACATTTTCCTTAAGCTGTGCCCGGCCCGAGCATCGGCACTCGTTTGTCTGTTTTAAGAACTGATTGTGCTGTGTACACTTTCCCTTTTCAAAGCCTTACACCTGCGCCCTTTGTCTGCCCCGGGAATGTGTCCACAAATACACGGCTCTGATAACGCTGCACCTGCTCTATAAGTTATGTTAAGCAGGGTAAACAATAATCACGGTGGGAACAACTCATCCATACGCCGTGAGCGCAGCTATTAGAGCGATTATGTGTGTGTGTCAGCTTCAGCTCGTGGGCCCGTGGTTCTTTGTACAGCTGCGAAAGCTCAGAAGACAGAGTTTCTATTTGAAGTTGGTCGAGGCCAGTTTTTGTATTAATGAGCGTCGTGGTGAAAAGGCCTCTTTCAAAACAGACAGAAATCACAGCGATCTGCAGTAAAGAGGGGCAGAGAGCACAGTCCTACGATTTGCTCTCAATCAACTTCCCTCAGTGCATTTTCATGTTTAAATGCACCTGTGTAATCATCTTAAATCAGAGCTCAGGGCCAAATGACTCCGACGCAGTAGATTCCACTTGTTTCCTTAATTCACCTCAATGCTGGATATTTATAAAAAGCCATAAATTCAACTTTGTGAGGGAAATAAAAACATGTCTCCCTCGTCAGGGGAGTTTTCAGTCCAGAGGAGGCAGGAGAAAGAAATGTCCCCACGTTTATATAATTATTACAGATTGTGCAGTTGAAGGAAGAGTTCATTTAATGTCTATAGAACGGATCAGATTATCAAAACAAAAAGCTTGATACTGGGTGTGTGGGCCCCCCGATTTCACATAAAAGCCATGTGATCCAAGAAGAATATAAAAACAGTCAGTATAGCTTTAACTTTAATCATTAAATATATACATAAAACCCAACAGATGCAGAATCCATCCCATAATGTGCTGCAGACCTGTGAAAGAGACGGATCTGAGGACGAGCAGCGTCACTCGCACAATCACTTTCATATGAAGTGAGGAACAGAAACGCTGACCCGATGAATTTTAAATCTTCATCTGAATTCTCGATGCCACGGCGCACGCAGTCCTGAAGCTAAATCGTTTGCACATTTGCCGTTCGCCTGTTACAGTGAATGAAAGGCCTTTGGCTTCGGTTTAGGTTTGATGGACACATGGGCCATTGCCGGGATCAGGCCTGTGACCTTTTAGTTACGAGGTGGTTGCTGTAACCGCGAGGCCACCCTGCCGCCTTTAGCACACTGGTTGATTCCTGGCTTGACTCAGTTATATTCCTAAATGTTAACAGACCCGATCCATCGTGTCACATGCAGCGAGCGGTTAGAGGAGCTGGCTCTCGTTAGCCCCGTGGACTGGAATCAATATTACCAGTGTGTGTTCGTGAACGTGTGTGGGTTTGTTCTCGCACACGCACACTGTATACGCTCGCACGCACATGCACAGGCACATGCAGTCGTGTGAGTCTGTGTGTGTGTGTGGTTTGTATAAGATCGACAGGCAGGGACTTCCCCTCTGTTTGGAGCTAATCCACGGCTGCACGGGTCAGATTAACGTGCACGGGGAGAGCGAGAGCTGACAATTAGAAAAGTGCTTGTTCACTCCGAGCCCTCAAAGAGAAGCCGGCTGTGACACACTCACCGCGAACGTTAACATCGGAGATCCGTGGACACGTAAGAAAGCTGAAAAGTCTCAGATGACGATTTGTAATAACGCGTGGCATTCCTGCCCCCAAAACAGGAAGGTGATTGTTTCATGTCTGCAAATTGTGTTTCGGCCGAGTTGCTGAGATCAGACCGAGCGCTCGAGGAGGAAACCGGCCCCACCCAGAGGCTTTGAAGTCTGTGCTCTGTCAGAGGATTGACAGTTTGGGCCGAAAAACATGAAGAGTGGGAACAACGAGTGGGTGGAGTCCACGGAAGGAGGCTGAGTCATTAACTTCATCTGAACTGGATTCACAATCGTTCAGCAGATCCATCTTATCAGCCCGTTGCACGCACGGCTACTGATTGCTTCTAATTCTGGTGTCAGTGGCTTGAATGTTCTGTAAATATTTAGAAGATTTATTTTTTTCTCGACTTTGCAATTTAGTTTTTGGTTTATTGATATAAACGCTCTGTCGGTTATGAAGCATTAAGTGAGTGTAGCACAGTTCATTCACTATGTGTGGAGATGATTAGATTATTTCACTCTGGAGCTTGTTTCCTGTTTAAATCTAGTCCATTTTTTATTTTGCAAATGTTAAAGATAGATTTCACACTCATAAAACAACTTATTAAATCGAATCTTATCCTGAAAAATCAGTGTGACAAGAATTACCTCAAATGATTTATAATTTGACTTTCTATGTTGGTCCATGTCCAATCCACTAACATGGATGAGGTGGATTTCATGGTGGATACCATCGCCAGCCACCAGGGGACGCTTGTTCTTGTGGTGCTTTAATATTCTCCATCTTTGTTAAGTTATATTTGTTTGTATAGAGTTTCTATCTTTATATACAGCCTATGATCCAGAGTGATTTTGAATTGTGTATATGTTCATTTCAGGTGATTCAACCTCATTGCAGAGATGTTGGGCATTAATTCAAAATACCCACAGAACGTGTAGTTAAAATAAATACTTGGAGTAACTTGTATACAAAGATTGAATCTTTCTGAAGTCTTTCCTGGAAGTCTCACACACACACACACACACACACACACAGACACACACACACACACACAAACACGCACACACACGCACAACAGGCCAGTTTACAGAGTGAAAAAGGTGTGAACGTTGAACTTCTGTCGTTACACAAAATCACCTCGACGCACGGACACAGGCTGCCCCTCCCGTCTGAGCGCTGTTTGGATTGTGTGGTGAAAAGCATCAGGACGAACCTTTTCCGAGCATTTGCCGTGTGGCTTCCTGTATCAGAGGATGCAAGATGTGGAGGAAATGACTTTGGGATTCGGTGATTTTCACAGCTTTATGCGGTTGTCTTGGTTTTGAGTTATGTGGCCTTTCGACCTCCTGAATCAGCAGCATTCGGACAAAAGGGCACAAAGTCCTGCAGAAACAAACAGTGAACTATGTCGATCGTGAAGCTATGTACACGTAGTCATTTCTTTTTAATCGTTTCCCACAGTTTTTTTTTCTACAAATCATGTTTATATTACTTAAAATGTTCAAAACGCCATTACTACTCGGTCGTTTGCTAATGCTATGATATTTAGGAACATTTAAACTGGGATACCTTGTTTTTTACAGCAAAATTAACATATTTTTTGGTCTGGTAGCTAATAAGTTTCACAAATAGCCAGATCAGTGTCTTATTAGTTTCCCGATGTTTCTACAAACTGCTGCTGCGAGCCGGCCGTGGACACCGTCCTTTTACAAGAGCACATCTCCACCACAGTCATATCCCACCACAGACGTGTAGTCAGTAAGAAACGTGGGAAATGAAGACACCAAACCCCTGAGTCTCACTTCATCTGACAAAAAAGCACAAGCAAACTTTGTCCAAGACAAAGAAGGAAGGAAAATAATGACGTCTCAGGGGTTTTCTGTCGAGTGTGTTTTCACAGAGGTAACTCAGAGGACAAGCTCCTCTCAGCATCTTTGTTGTTTTGTTCTCTGCAGCTTTCTGGTTTCCACCTGAGCTCCAGTGAAGATCTGCACCTGTGTCGGCTTCAGGGCACATCAGAGCTGCTGTGGTTTTCATACGTGAGTGCAGATGCTGACTGGCTCTCATGTAAACAGGCCTTTCTTTGGGTTTCTTACCCCATCCCACTGACGTTAGAGGTTTCTGACTCTAAGTGGACTTTACCTCCTGCACTGACGGGATCAGACAAACTGACAAACCTGGCGAGGTTCCAGTGCAACAGATCAGAGACACGTGCATGTTGGTTTTACATCAGTGCTTCTGATCTTTGAAGCTGCACCGGACTTGAGTTACAGAGTGCGAGAGCAGCAGAGGGATGTTGAACAGGTGTAACACTTAGAGCTCAAACGCAATTAAACTCTTAACCCGTTGCACACTGCACGAGCTGTTCCATTCAGCAAAGTGAGTTTTCACCGTCTTGACTATTTCAGCTCCTCTAGGGCCGGACACACTCACTCATGATTTACTGTAGCTCTCATAGAGAAAATATAAAGGAGCAAAAGAAGTGGACTGATAACGTAAATGATTGAATTGTCATAAAATATAGATAAAGACACAAATACCTACAAATCTGCATCTGCACCAACATTCAGAGAAATCTACCAAGAAACAGACACAACAAAAATAATACAAATAAGAAAACTTAACAAATTCAAAAGTGAAAATGTGAAACTAGAAGTGGACTAAGTAGAGCTCAAACCTCCGCCAAGGTCCAGCAACTCCGACACTAGATCCGGATTTTCATTTGGTTCTTCACCAGTTTGTTCATCAGGATCCATGAATTATTCTCTGAGAAAGAAACATCCTATCTCACAATCCTGGCTCCTGGATAAACCAGTAAAAAACAGTAGCATTTAATAATGAAATTAAAGGTACTGCTGTTGTTATAAGATTAATAAGAGGACTGATAATAAGTTCCATCAGTCACTGACAATTCCTTCAACCAACAGTTTCACAGTCAGATTAAACCTTGTGAGCTTGTTCACTCTGTTCTACTCAAACTAGACTTTCTCCAAATACCAGAATCCTGTTAAAACTCCTCAGATCCCCGTCGTCCCTCTGGAAGGTGCCGGTGACTCTTTAAATTCTAACAAGTGTCGGCGTGAGCGGTCGGTATGTGTTTACTACATCTGGATCCTCGTCCTGTGGTCACTGAATCCAGCATCGCTTCTCAAAGTAGTGACTCTGTGAAGCTGCAGCTGACCAGTGAAGCATGTACTCGCCTCCACTCTAAAAAAAAAATCTGTTAAAACATCCGCCTCTCATAACAGGAAGGGAGTGCACTCAAAAATAAAGTTGTTTGTGGCAGCGCTTGTTCGTGCCCACTTTAGAACTGAGGGTGATTTCTGCAGAGCTGCACTCTGGGTAACTCCGGATGACAGTGTGAACCACGTTATGATGATTTGTCTCCAAGGTGACAATGACCAGAATCTGGACCCACCAGGTCGAGTGCGTTTCTCTTTTCCAGTCGAATGAATCCCAGGATGTTTGCAACGAGCCGTTCAGCATCGGTAGCTCCTCGTCATCTCTGTGCTGTGTCGAGTCTGTGCAGCAGATGCACTGACTTGTGTTGTGTTGTGTGTTCGTGCTCAGATACACTGGAGTTTGCTGTAGAGAGACTCTAAGGTCCCTCGGTGCTTTGTGATGTGAAGGTGTTAAGCTAATCACAGCGGCAAAGATTTTAAATACATTGAGAAGGATGGTGACACAGCTCCAGACGTATTTACAGACACAGTCACTATGTGTGTATATAAATATGAATTTGGTTATGTTTAAATAAATCTGAAAGACACCCAGTAGAGTGTATCCTCCACCGAGGCCCAACAGTTCCTTACATTCAAGCTGCACCAAATTACACATTCATAATTATCAATCCTCTAAATCTCCCTGATTTCCTTTCATCAAGGTCCATGAGTTATTCTCTGGAAAATTGGTGAAAGTTCTAAAATTCCAAAACCCTCCACTGCTCTTTTAGATTTTGTCCAGTTGCAGGAACGACCTGGAGCCGAGTTGAGCGTTATTCTTCCCGACAGCCCAGTAAAGAGATGATTGACAGTCTTAACTGTATTGTATTAACTTTGTAGCGTATCCCTTTCAGTCAAAACAACCCGGCTCCTCCACACTGTTTAATCAGTTGTCACAGATGATCTGCCCCCCCCCCCCCACTCCGTTATCCCACAGCTGTATGAGGAATGAAACCCTGAACACAGCCTCGGTTACCTGACGCTCTGGCCTTTGTTCCCTCCGAGAGAAAACACATCAGCTTAGACTCCGAGCAGCTCCCCCGCCGAAAAGCAAAGACGAGAAAAAACCTCAAGACTTTTATGTCAGACGTTCGCGAAGAAATTTCCCCGGACTCAGATGTGGACGAGTGCTTGTTTTACAGATCGCACGAGCTGCAACGGGCTCCACGCACCTGCACAAGCATAGATCTGGTTGTTAGCTTTCAGAGTTGAGGTCTGTTTTGACCTCTGGACTTTGAAAGGTGAATAGAACGAGTTCCTGAGTATTTCTCATCATTCTCACCACGCAGCTACACTGAGAATGATCCACAAACAGCTGATGAGGGACGTGTGCTCTTCAAAACAGATGAACGTCACAGAGGACCAACCTGAAGGAACTTGTGTTGACTCTCTGAAACTCTGTCTAGTCCGACACGTAACTGTTTAACATGGTGCTGCAGTTCAGGATGATAAATAAAAAAACAACCTACACTAAGGTTTTTGTTGATGTCCCTAAAGACCTCAAATCCAGTTTACCACAGAGCATAAAGCTAATTGCCGTCCTCCCTCTAGCTTCATGATTCTTTGGCTTCTGCTGTAATTATTTAGATAAACAGAAGTTGTATCAGTATTTGCACTTACAGAATTACCCCGAGGTAGCAGAGTAGGTTTGGAGGAAGCTACGAGTTTGGATGCAATTTGCTGGTGAGAGTCTGCTCCAGAACTAATGTGACATGAGATGCTTTCACACATTCAATGGAGTCCAAGACACTTTCCTCAAAATGTCCACAGGGGCTGGATATAAGAGCGCACTCAGTCGCTCCAGACATTTTCCAGAACTTTACCTTCTAGCGCCCTGATAAAATATCCGTAAAATAATGCAGGAAAAGCGAGTTGGCATGTTGACTCGACAAATGCAAAACTTTAGGAGTGAATAAGAGGAGTCTTGCATTAAGAAGACGCAGATGAACGCGTCACATAACCAGATTCAGGAGCTTTCTGCAATAAGGACCAATACAGGTGTTGATGTGATCTAAACTAAACCACATGCACTCTGCAGCAGAATTCAAACACCATGTCCTGCCTCTATTCAGGCTCCACCCCTGCATGGATGTTCCAGACATTGTCCTGTTTGTGGTGAACGTGACAATCTCCCTCATATGTGAAAGACCACAGTTGCAGCCCGACCAGGTTTAGTCCCCAGACTTAGAGACTTGGTCCCTCAACAGGACAGGAAATGCAACAGAAAGGATTAAAGAGGCTGCAGAGTTAATGACACCATAATCCTGGTTTCCATGTCTTCGGGGAAGCTTTCGCAAACTCACCAGTGGACAAGCGACTGCGTTGCTCTGCTTTCTCATATATTTTAGGCTAAACTTGTATTCTTCCTCCAACTGGTAATTTAAAAGCCAGTGGAATGTGGAAAATGATCGTAGGAGTGGTGGGGAGGGAACAGATATGCCTTGCTTGGTCACTTTGGTGTCTGAAATCCGTAGCTGAGATGGCGTTTGACTGATTTGTGTTTTGACCACATGTGCCAGACCCGCCTGCTATTCTCAACAACCCGTAATTCCTCCCTGAATTCAGGCATGCGACTAATTCACTGTAGGGGCAAGATTTTTTTTTTTTCCTCTCCTGCAGGGAGCAGAAACTTTACCCGGTTTGTGTTACAGGGCTCTGCACCGGGCGATGTAAGGGATGCCACCTGTCACACTGACAGCTCACTCTCCACATGCGGGAGGTCTTCATCAGCTGTGGTTGTGCAGACCAGGAACAACTCCTGCCACCTGCCGCAGATTTTAAAATCTTTAACTCTCCAAATAGGCTGCACACTAGAGATCCCGTTTGTTCTCTGATCGCTTTGTCTTTTTATCTGTTAAAGGAGAAGTGACCTGAGGACAGTGTGAAATGCAGTAGTAACAAGCAGGTCGAGAGGAAATGCCTTCTTGTTTTGTCAGACGCAAATCTTGTAAAAGCTCCTCCCTGCTCATACTAGGAGAACGCTGCATGAAATTTGGGTATTAGGAAACCGGCCCAGGTCGTGTTTATATATTTTTTCACGCTGCAGAGGGAAGTTGCTTCAACACAACCAGTAAGAGTGACTCTCTTGCTCTCTCCCACTGAGCTCTACAGTTTTATTGGCACATCCAATACGTCCTCCAGGGACAAGCAGGACTTGGACGGTCAGAAAACCGTTCTGCTGCTTCTTCTGTCTCACTACAAGGTTTTCATGCAGCCATGTCTGCAGTAAATTGGTGAAATGCATTGTTTTTTAAGGACAATATGATTTTTTCATAACTAAGCACAATCCGTGCAGCCAACGTGAACGGATGCAGTCGCAGGAAAACAGCAAAGCTGCACCGTGGGCCAAACTAAGGAGGTTTTAATAGATTTTCTAAAACACCAATTGCGAAAAGCAGGATAGCATTTTCTGATTCCAAGTGCCCTGTAATTTGAAGTGTGTGGGTTCAAGCCACTTATTTTGTGGGGAGGGCTTTACTGGCGGGTTCTCCAAAAAAGACTGAGGCCGATGCAGCCGAGGGTTGAGCTAGCTCCCTTGCCTTCCCTCGCTGATTGACCGAGCCGCTTCCCCTTTGGAGTCTGGCCACGGTTGTTCTGCCCTCATGGCTAACCTCACTGGGCGTAGCCGCGCACCATTGGGTGTTTTGAAAGCCCAATAGGGGGACACCTGCCCCTGGATTTATTTATTTCGTCTCTTGCGCAAACACCCATGCCGTCTGTTTATGGATGCAGATGGAGCGCACGCGGTAAACAAATGCACAAATCTGCCTTTTTGCTTAACGGACGTCTAAACAACGCCCAAAACATCTGCGTATTCTAGCAACTGTATTTGTCATGAATCAACTTGTGAACGTGCTGTATACGTTGAGTTATTACCTCATCCTCATCCAGGCCGCCTTGGCATGCATTACAATTTCCCGGAATTTTCAGAATTTAAGGAAATACTTGTCGTCTTCAAGGATATTAAACGACAAACAAATGAACAACAAAGTTGTAACACAAACCCGCCCTTTATTTGATCTGCAACATCCTGCACACAATCATACACACAGTTACAACCCAGGGGTTCGAGTGAGAAAAGACAAAATAAAGGAAATGGAAATTCGACAGTAAGGTAATTTAATGTCGTAGATCATTATCAAACTTCAATAGAACAAGTCCAAATATTTAAGAAAGGAATAAACTGACAAAACAGCATTTGACGAAAAGCAAATCCGCTTCGCTGCAGAGGATAAACAGGGTTTTGTCTGCACCTTGTTGTGTGGCCTGGCCGGCCTTTGTGCGTCGGGCTTTAAGAGAATACAGATATAACGTAAAACCACAGCGTGGAGCATGAAGTCCTTTTGAACAGTTCACTTGTGCATTTTTGCAGCCGGTGCCAAGACATCTGTCTGCTGACACACCCTGTAATTATAAACGAAAGGAAAAGAAATGTCTTTTGATTATTTCCATCCTCATTGCATTCAGACACAATCTGGCCTGTGAGGACAATCACTACAAGAAGCTGTGGAGATTTAGAACATTCTTCTTCTACATGGCTTGGAGGTGTCTCACGACAGAGCAGTGGAATCCCAGACAGTGACACAAATGACAAGGTTTAAAATAGAGTGTTTGCATTGTAAACAACTCCAAGGATTTGAAGTCACGGCGGTGAAAGAAGGTTCAAGTCTTTCCAGGACGGATACAATCAAAGCTCTGCTCTTTATTTATTTTCGTAGATATAGACCAGATTTAAAATTAAACTTGATTTCTTTTATTTTCTTCTTGTGGATGGAAAAGCTGCAGCGTTTGCCAGCAGAGAGAGAGAGAGAGAGAGAGAGAGAGAGAGAGAGAGAGAGTGCAGGGAGGTCTGGGACGAGCGAGGGCAGTCCATCAGCAGCCCATGTGGAGGGTTCTGATGAGAGGGTACGTTAGAGGCTGCTCACACAGATTACAGTGACTCACAGCCCTGAACAAACAGCTCGCAGCCCTGCGCCTGTATCGGGAGGACACACTCCAACACACTCCAACACACTCCAACACACTCCAACACACTCCAACACACTCCAACACACTCCAACACACTACACAAAGAGCCGGCCTGCACAATAGGCCTGTTAGCGTGTGCTGTCTGTAGCTCGTTGCTCCGACAGGACCTGCAGCCGCTGTTCAGTACAAGTCTTTATCTGTGTGGGACACGTTAACATTATTTGTGCAGGGACCAGTGGGTGAAGTAGCACGGGGTGTTTGTCCAGTAGGAAGCATTGACTCTGCCACTTTCTGACTGTATTTTTATACAAGGAAATCCATAGTGGCCAATATGTCATAACCAATTTGCATCCATCCCGATTTTAACAACTTATCCGGGATCGTGGAGCAAACTGATCCAGACGTCCTTCTCCCCGGTGGCCTTTTCCACCTCGTGCAGGGGGACCCCGACGGGTCCCTCACCCAGAGGAGATATCTAATCCCTCCAGGACGTTCTGGGGTCTACCCCGGGGTCTCCTGCCAGCTGGAAGAACCAGTGGAAGGAGCCGAGGAGGCTTCATGATCAGACGCTGCCCGAACCGCCTCAACTGACTCGATATCGAGTCTCAGAGGCCGAGCTCACGCAGCCGCCCTGTGGAGGAAACTCATTTCAGCTGCTGGAATTCAAAGATGCAAGCACAAGCATTTAGAAAAACTCTTATTGATCTAAATTAGTCAAAGACACAACACACAACGCCTCAGTGAACATGATGGTGAGACGCTGACTGATGTGGATCGTTGGGGGCAGATGCAAATACCGATATTGGCGAGTAACTAGATTCCAATACTGATTTATTGGTCGATTAAATATCAAAGATTCCTAAGACGTCTTTATCAAACCCTCACAACCAAGACATGTAGTTAAGACTTGATATTTTACAGTTGAACAATCAAAAATCTAATTGTTTCAATCGCATTTAATCTCTAATTATTAGTCTGAATTTCAAAGTGGCAGAGAAGAGTGACTCTTTTCTTTTAGCAAAGATTTTGGATCTATCTCATCTGCACATTAATTCAATTGAGGGATTTTAAACAACCAGCATATGACCACAGAAAAACAAGTTACTTTAAAATGAACACCAGGCAGGGCTCGAATTATGATTTCCGACTCGATAAACTACTTTGAGTGCATTTGTTTTATATCGTCTATCTTTGGATGAGCTAATTAAAACAAATCCCAATTAGATTTATTGACATGACAATAAAGTTTAAAATCCTGAATGTGTTTAAAATGAGTTAAACCAAGTATCCAGGACGTTTGAAGCTACAGTTTCTTTCAGAAAGCAGCATGTGTTTTATATTTGAGTTCTTCTCTTGTAAATGGCAAAGCCTCATTAAAAGAGTAACATCAAAACTAACATGTTCTATTGGGGGTTTCAGCACCGCTTTAACATACATTATAAACATCTAAACATATGGAGTCCTCTGTTCTTTCCCCTTTATCTTGTTGTGTTTCATGTTAAAGTCGTCTTTTTTAAATACTCTTTGTGGTAACTAATCTTCATGTAGTTTATTTGAAGTGAGGTTCACGTCCTGTTGTTGAAATGTGTCTTTCTAAAGAAACAGGCTGAGTTCTCAGTGTGGCCCTCACATTCAGAGTGTGGGCGTCGGTTAGAGGCTTCCATTACCTGGTCCGTTGGCTACACGCTCCTCAGTGAGTGACGGAGCTCCGGGTCTGGATCTCATAACCTGCAGGATGTTTGATTCAGGACACAACACACCTCAGCACACATGGCTCCTACCGTCGCATCTGTTGCACAAGACGCCTCTGGGAAGTCACTTTCAAGTCAAATAAGCAGCGACCCCTCCTCCTCCTCCTCATCTTACTCATGAACCCCTCCCCACCACACACACACACACACACACACACACACACACACACACACACACACACACACACACACACACGCCTCTAGAGGAATGTCCAGAAAGGGGGACCGGGGTAAATCCTGCCAGAAAGAGGGGCTCCCACCTGAAAACATTCCTGCCGTACAGGCCGTGTTTTCCTTGCCCCAACAAATTTACACAGTTGTTAGTGATGGCCCGGGATTCCTCCTGAAGCACAGCCCACCAATAATAAACAGTTCGGCAGCTGACACCGCAAGACACCTGCACGGCTCCCTGACACTGCAGGATTGTTCCCAGGGCCTGAGGGGGGGGAAGGGTCCGGGTAGAGGCTTGTTTGGTGTGGGCAGAGGTGGACTGGGAGATGGGGGGGGGGGTCACAGGGGCTGGAAGATAGATTGTGTCACTGTGTGTGTGTGTGTGTGTGTGTGTGTGTGTGTGTGTGTCTCTTAGTGGGTGAGAGAGAGGTTATTGGATTTATTTATCACCCATAAGACCGGATCCAGGAATTTGTTTTCACTTCCTTTAATATTGTGAGATCGGCTATTTTTTACCGATTTTTACAAGATCACACATGTTTAAGTGAACAAGGGGGAACATGCTGCTTAAATCAAATTTATATTTGCAACCTTTCTCTGTTTATTAATGATGTAAACTGATGAATTAATACTTTTTGGGTCTGTCAGATCCACGATTTATTGCGTAAAATCACCCCCCAAAAAATTGGTTTTGCTTTAAAAGAACTGTGAATAAGTTTTAAGCAGAACCCATCTGAAAAAAAAGATGTAAATATTCTCAGAGTTTATCTATTTTCTACGACAGGGCTTTTCAGGTATAAGAAAGTAATTAATTAACTTCTGTATTTTCCTCAAACTTGGTAAATCCTTTTTACTTCATAACAATACATGATACAATACATAAGCACTAGATTAAGCTCAAGACACCTGTGTCAATACGCCCGTGTTACTGCAGACATCAAGGGAATTGGAGTTTCAGTTTCAATGAACTACAAATTAACCGTGTGCACAGAAATGAACAATATGATGGTTGCAACCATTCATATCTCTGAGTCCTACACACACACACACACACACACAAACACCTCCAGTCACACACTACACACACATTCAGACACACACTCCTCATGCCACCGGATGTCAGGTGGTCTGGCCATTGTGTCCTCACCTGTAGGACATTGTCAAACCACAAAGGGGTTGGGGGGGGGGGGGGGCACAGTACGTGTCAGCCTGCTGTCAGCTCCTGTTTGACTTGAATCTGTAAATCCCTCTCTCTCAGCCGTGGGCCTGTGAAAGGTTTGTGAGGTGAATCACGTCTGTGAGGTTTGACTCATTGCTGCAGTTTTCACAGACTTCAGTAATTTTATGTTTATGAACTGCACAGATCCTGGATTTAAAAAGAAACCCCCGGTCTACTGTTCTCTGTGGGCTTTGTGTAACCTTCACCTTGAGGTCACCGGTGTTCTGCTCGCAGCCATCTGAGATTCCCACTGACGTACGTTATAAAAAACACACAAAGAAGAGAGCGAGTTTGAGAAAGTGAATGTGACGTATCTCAAAGGGGCAGAACCTCCACCTGGGACCCGGGCGGCCCTCAGCTTCTCAGGCACTCACCAGCCTGATGTTTGCCATAAAGCGGGGCCTCTTGCTCGCTGCCCTGTGAGGTCACAGCACCTGTTCGGGGTAATTGCTGGCAGGTGACGTAAGGCTTCCACTTTGTTTTCCATGGTGTGAGGTGGAGGTCTTCCCCCCCCCAGCCCCCCCCACCACGCTCCCTCCAACACTGAGGCTGTTGCTTGTTTGCAGCAAATAACCCAGTCGGACTGGGATGGTTCTGCTGCTCCAGTTCCCAGTGAGAGGGATGAACTTTGGCATACCTGTCAAAGGCCAGTTAGTAAAACTGAAGTTGCTTCTTTGTTTTCCTTCCAGCAGTTTTCATCACTTTGCGTTTTCTGTATTTTAAACATGTGTTTTTCACTGAGACATACATGGATGTATTTATAGGAGCAGATGCATTTGAAGAAAAAGGGCTCAAGGCATCTGAAAGTTATTTCCTGACAAAAAGTTAAAAAAAGAAAACGCTTTTTATTTCTCATAACTTTGAACCAGGCTGAGTAAAAC
This sequence comes from Pleuronectes platessa, assembly GCF_947347685.1. Lineage (NCBI taxonomy): Eukaryota > Metazoa > Chordata > Actinopteri > Pleuronectiformes > Pleuronectidae > Pleuronectes > Pleuronectes platessa. The sequence goes on from NC_070629.1 coordinate 28,958,605, forward strand.
AATTTAATAATCGTGACATGGAGCCTTTATTCTAATGTAGCTCTGCTTTTAATATCTTTACAACGTTGTGAGTCACTGATCAAGAAAAATCTAGATCTGCTCAACATCAGTCTTCAATTATTTAATAAACTGAATCAGCCAAAGACAGACATTTGTGTTACTAATATCATAATCTATCAAAATCCATTCATCCACCTCTACAGTATATGAGTGATACGAGGCCAGAAACTTGGGCCATAAGACAATCAGATGAGAAGTAATCCACAAAGTAAAATTATTACACAAACACTCACACAAGTTTCTACACTTGATTCAACTTTAAACTTCTGTAAAGGCGATAATCTAACTAACTAAACTGTCACAAATGTTAATCTGCCTGGTTATTCTCCCAGATCTTCAGCATCATCATGAACATAGCAACAAAAATAAAGTTGGACAACATCTCTCTGCTTATTATATTACAATATTAACCTGGTTTTTAAAGGCAGATGTTTGATTCATTTTGTGATTTAGCGTCTCATTGCTGAAAGTCTAATTCTAATATTTAAAAAATGTGGAACCAGAAGTTTACAGGATCTTGTATTTCTGTATAAAGCCACTGAAGCCATCATTTTATCTTGATACACTTCAACTGGCAGACGTAGGACAAATCAAACACACATATAAAATCAGACAAACTCGTAGGACCTCCGATCTTTACATCTTACCATGTGACACCGGCTCCGTCTCATTGGACAAACCGACCCTATTGATTCATCTGCCAACAACTAATCTAACAGATATTTCTATCACCACTCACCAAATGTAACCGGCCTCTCTTCAGAGCGTCCACCTGATAATGTCTTTTCAAGGCTGGCTGCAGGAGGACAGGAGCCAGTAGATAGGATATCTGGCCCAGGCCTCCAGCCAGCTGTGAACCCGATAGCATCTGTTTTAAACGTTTGAGGGACCCAGAGAAAGGACTCCTCTTTTCTTCTGGGCTCTGGAGCGCTAGTTATCTCATGCGTTTGTAGTAAAGTGATCCACAGATGGCCCGTGTCCTGACAGTTATACAAATGTGATATCGCGACCTGAGGTCTTCCACTTGGATCGTCTCCCCGTGTGACTGTAGACAAGTGGGACACATTCAGACTCAGGACGGACAGAAGACGATTCTCTGAAGCTGGGACGGAATAAAGAAAAGAGGATTTTTATTTTGTTGGAAGCAGACAAAACATCCTCTTCACACCTGAGTGTGTTCTCCGTTTGGAGTTCCTCACATCCATTGTCCCCGTGCGTTATCTCCACCATCAAATAGACTTGAAAAGATCATTTCATGTTGAGCTGTCACCCGGGAGGGGGGGGGGGCATTCGGACAACTTGCCTTTCATTTGCCTTTGTCTGCGTCAGGTGACAAAAGCATTCGTCATCCTTCTTCTCCCAGGTTGTGTCTGGTGCTGACTTCAAACACCTGCTCTCCGATCGGTGGAGATGTTTTTTTGTTGTGTTTGCTTTGGAGAGTTCAAACCTCTCTTTGTTCTTACTCATTGTAATCTTATCAGAAATCTGTGTTTGATCTATAAGGCTCATATCCAGGGTTGTTTTTCAAGATCTAGATCCTGATCTGGAGATATTGCATATTTCAAACTGAGCAGGTATCCACAGCCTCCGATGGACTTGATGCTGGACACAGGAGCACTTCCAGGGGCCCTGTACATCAAACTGAACTGAATCCCCCAAGAAACACGCTACACACGACAGACCTTCCAGTCTTCTACCAAACCTCTAAAATTACAAAGCTCTTGGCAGAGGGTTAGTGTCCTGGGGCCTCGTTAGGGGGTTTCTGTCCATGGTGTCGCTGCCGTCATCTCCACACAGTTGATCATATAATTTAAGGTGGGGCCCCCCCCCCCCCTCTCTGCTCTGGGGGGCCCCTAAGCCAATTGACACCCTTTTCTACCCGGGTTGCAGCAGCCCTGGTTTCACAGTCAATGTAGATTTGTGTTGGCATCAGGGGAGAGGATTTCACAGGTCCACTCACTTCCTCTCAGGTGGAGGAGGGTCAGTGGGGGGGTGGGGGGTGGGGGGGGGGGGGCTTAGGTGTGATTTTCCATAATTGTGGATTCAAGCAGAGCGCGTGAAGTTTCATAATCACAGCAGGAGAGTGAGGGGGGGGGTGAAGCATTGCACATTCTGACAATGAGGATTTTTACCTTCTTTTGTAAGATGTTTAATTATGGACTGCATTTGTCACTCACTGATTCATTTATTCAATCATAACAAACACTCATTTGGTTTTATGTGCTTCACCGAAATGGCTCAAATGGGCCTTGACCTTATGATGGTGGACTAAACCCTTCTCTTTAGCATATTAGAGCATAATAGCAAAGATAACAGGTTTATCTAAATCCATTTTTGATTTTCTTCAGGAAGTTCTAAACCATCCTCAGAACTTCTCAGTCTTACGGTTAAACTCAGGACTCTCATGTGATTCCAAGCTCCGCTCTCGCCCCGACCGGCCGTAGGTGTGTTGGAACGGAACTCAGACTCTAGCTGCTGTAAGCCCGAGGACTCGGCTGGAGACCCACGCACTCATCTGAGCAGGATACTCTGCAGACGGAACACCTCGGTGAGCCCGGGCCATCGCAGGACGCCACGAGCTGGCCCGGAGTCTGATGCGCGGTCCGAGCCAAAGTACAACACGAGCCTTTGTTTTTCAAAGTGGGAGGATTTGAAACAGATCCCCTCTATCTGTCCGACTTTTAACAAGTGACATTGTCCTTCCTGGCTTTGACTCAGGAGAGATTTGATGGCCATGATTATTTACACAGAGGGTTTTCTTTCTCTTCTCTCTCTTTTGCAGTCGGTCATTTTCATCAGGGATCATAATACTCTTGGACAGGAAGTGTCTGGCTATATAGACTACGCCCACAGACTCAAGACCCAAGACTTCGGACCATATTTCAGCGGAAAGAAGAGGCTCATGCCAGGAACTTCGGATTTATGGTAAGTCTCCTTCCATTGTAGCATGTCCATGTTGGTTGGGGAGGCCGGGACTGCAGTGGGATTTGACAAGATTTGAAGGGTAAGGAAATCTTATTATCCAGGATTAGAGATTCAGCTTGACGTGAGAGACCAATATAGGCTCGGAGGGAGCTGTGTGAAGGGCCGGTGGAGTGGGTACCTTCAGAACCTGCCGCCCCGGCCCCGGCACAGATGTGGAATAAATATACACACTGCTGGAGTGAAGCTGAGCGAAGCTGCCAAGATGCTGAACCTGTCTGGACCAGACCAGACCTGATGGGAGTCGGGATTAGAGCCGGTTTAGATTTTGGTCTTCTGTTGATGCACAGTAATTTGTCATCACAGATAAAAACAATAGATTAGATTCACTGATAGATAAGAAGATTGATTAACTTTTGAAGACACATTTATTTCAACAAATGTATAATGTGAAGAAAACCATTAGATTCCAAAATTCGAGGTGTGATATTTCCCTCCCTTCATAAAGTACAGGTGTAACAGCTGGAACAGTAATTCATCAAAGTTATGTTTAAAACAAAAAGGCCAAACAGAAACTGGTTCCTGCTTCGGAAAATAAGTCTTGCCATTTTTTAGTATGCTTTAAATTTGAAAATTATGACAGCTCCATTTGGAAATATCAAAAAGATAATTCATATATACAATCATAATGATATAACAGATTCTCTTAGGGCATAAAAACCCAGTGTTTTCTGGTATATCAAGTCTTATTCAGTGGAAGACATCGTGTGCTGTAAGTCACAACCACAGGCACCAGTGCCAATCGCACAGGTTCCTCACCGGCCACAGGTGAACTGCTGACCTCACAGGTGTCAGCTAGAATCCAGTTGATATCCCTCAGCGAGGCAGCTAGCATCTGTGTAATTTGTTGTCTATCAGCAGAACTGTGTGCACAGGGAGCCGTCAGCAAATTACTGGAGCCAAAACCATCCCCACATTCCACATACTCGTGCATAGTAACATATTACCAAACATTTCAGGTAAGTGCAAGAAATCCCATGAGGACAAACACTGAACCAGTACGTGTCTTACATGGGTTTTGTTCAGAGTTCAGCCAAATGGCAGCCGGCCTGTGTAACCTCCCTGAGACTGGGGAGGACACGGTGAACACAGTGTCCAAGGGGTCAGAGCTGCAAGGAAAAGATCATCTTAGTTTTATTTCTCCAATTTAAATCCTTCCTAACTTCAGCTGTCACTTAATTTAACAACAGGATGCATTGAACCTGACAACAGAGCTTCATCAGAAGGTGTAATTCAGATCAGAGGCCGATAGGAATGAAGATTACAAACAAATCCACAGATCATCAAAGTATGCGGAAGAGAATATCGATGTTTAAGATGAAAAAACTGAAAAAACATTAATAATAAGTATTTTTATCATATTTCTGTCCACTGCAGCCACATGATTTACAGGTCAAAAGTTAAACCATGCCCGGTAATGTCTTAGAACATTTAATAACCAAATAGGTATTTGAATAGTTTGTAATCTATGCCCAACAATACTTTCGAATTAAGTGGTTTCGGTATTTAAACCAGTTAAACTGGTGATTTGTGTTCCTGACTCTCTCACTGGGTGAGTGTTAGAAAGATTAGAAAAGTTAAACTGAGGTTTATAAAACCAAGAAAAACAAACTTTTCCCTGAGATTTGCCACGAAAAAAGTAAATATCTATAGTAATATATCTAAAATATATATATATAGCAAAGTTTGAATTTACTATTCTCACAAGATTGTCTGTTGGAGTTTCTCAGGCCTTGATTCTTCGTCCCAAACAACTAATTTACACACTAGCTGTTGCAAGCTCTTAAAGTTCTGAAGCTGTGACGCATTTCATGGATCCATCAAATCCTTTGGAGGCTTCACTTGAAGACTGCGGTGAGACGTCCATTCCAACGCGTCTTCAGACGAGGAAGAGAGATGCGATTAGAGATCTAATGGTTGGATCTGTCTCAGGATCCATTGTGAAGCCATGTGATGAGAAGCCATGTGAGGAGAAGCCATGTGAGGAGAAGCCATGTGTGGGCCGACTCGCTGTGTGGGCGCTGAGGGCAGCACGAGCAGGAGATCCTCTGTAGACGAGATGGTCTCATTTCAAATGTTGGCCCGTGCAACCCTACAAGTTAGAACAAATCTCTGAGACGCACAGTGTGTAAGATGACGAGGGGCGACACTCTGCGTCGTGTGAGACACACAAAGCTTGATTGTGTTACTTATCCACCTCTCCCCGTGTGCTCTGACACACAACCCCGCTCGTGACCTTGAACCCGACCTCCTCCTCTGGAGAGTGGAAGCCCTGACGAGCTGGAGGTGTGAGTCATGGGGCGAGCACGCTGGAGGTATGACCCAGTCCCGAATGATGCTTTTTACGAGCCCCCCCCCACCCCACCCCCAAACGACAGGTCCCCCCCCCTCCCTCCGTCGAACATCTGACGTTAACCCCCCCCCCGCTCCTCTCAAACTGGACTCCATCACATCTACCCCGCTCTCTGTCTTTATCTTCAACTTACTTCCAACATCCCCCCCCCCCCCCCCCCCCATGTCATCCTCTACCGCTCCCCCCCCCCACCCCCCCACACTTTTTTGAATCTCTGTCGGGAACAATAACACCCAGTGTGGTTGCCGCTAAGAGGGAGCAGATGCTGGAGCTGCTGCCCACTCAGTGCACTAAACCTCCCACCGCAGGACTCTGAATCCTCTCCCTCCTCCTCCTCCTCCTCCTCCTCCTCCTCCTCCTCCTCAGCCACAAAGAACACAGAGCAGCGACACCAGCGCCAGCTCTGCTCTCTACCTCCCACCTCCAGCAAGGAAGGGTGGATAGGTTCACATGCACAGTCTGCAACGTCTCAAGGAGGAAGAGGAGGAGGAGGAGGAGGAGAGCCGCGGCAGCAGCAGAGAATCTCCCCGGAGCAAAGTCTGTGCATTTAAAAGACAAGAGGAAGGAATTGGAAGTGGAATAATTACGTAACTTGTAAAACATCTTTCTGCTCCCGTGGAATTTATGTAATGGGCGTGAACGCACTTTGCTAAATAATGACACAACACTTAGGCCTCGTCTACATTACTGCAGATTTGATTGAGGACAGATTTTATCTCTGCGTCCAGACGAAAACAAGTCAAACGACTTCAAACGCTCCAACAAGTGGCGCCGGGCCAGCAGGTGGCGATAACGTCTACAACCATGATTTTGTAAAATAACAGATTAGGAGGCTGTGGTCCAAGTTCTGCTGTTCGAGGCCGTCGCCTGTGAATGTCGGTGATGTGGTGCAGTGATTCTAAATTTAGTTCCAAACTTGTAATTAGACTTAGCAGCGCTAACCAAACGTCTCGCAGCTGGTAGATCGCCAACCTTGTTGTTGTTGTTGTTGTTGTTTTGCTCAGGCTCATTGCACAAAGCCACAGTGGAGTAAACTGTGACGTCATCGTTTCCCCAACACTCCATTTGACATGTTCACACGGACACACAGAAACCAGACAATCTGCACTCTGGAAGGCGTTTGAACAAATCTCAGTTTAAGAGATTTAAAACACCGTTAACGTACGAATGTGAGTCTGAAGCACTAAGGAGCGTTTTCAAGATTCAATGTTTTCATTAATGGGCCTTTGTCTGTTTTAAAAACTCAAAATTTTAGAATGACAAATTACTTCTACATTTGATTTTGACAATTTTACGCTTTTCTTTTTCTACCTTTGTGTTCTCGGTCACCTCGAGGATCTTTAGGCGTAAGGAGCGACTGCCGGGCTTGATTTATTTGAGCAGGCGCTCTGGGTGGGGGGGGTCGTATAATCATCAGCTGTAAAGGCGAATGTTCTACACCTCTGACTTCCACTGAAACTTGGTTAAAGTGAAAAAAAAAAAAGAAATGCATCAGAAGCGTCAAAATTCAACGACAGAATTTGTCTTCTTGCATTTGTAGAAAGTTAAAATCTACGAATAAGAAAACCACGTTAAGAAGAATCATCGTTGGTGATAACAGTTATAAAAACAGACTTTTCTTTATCGAGCTGATATGAAGTGATGTGAAGTTGCTTCAGCGGGACGTTAAAGTTCAGACACACATGTGAACCTGCTTTGTTTCAGCTCCAGTCACTTCAGGGCAAACTGGGCGAAGCCTCTCAGGATATTTAACCAAACCCCGACACCGATACGACACATGAAGGAGAACACACTCGGCTGTATCATGTGTTTAAAGGCTCTAAGTCATTACATGTTTGTCTCTATTACGTTTTAGCTTCTGATGTCGACACACACACAGACACACACACAACCACACACACATGAATGCACACACAGAGTCCTGACCCTCATCTAATTATCCCACAGATCTGCATCTCCGTGCACCCAGCTTCCTGCCACTCCAGATGTGCCTACAGCATCTCTGATGTCTATTTAATGTTCCCCAGCAAAGTGACCATCTGTTTATGCGCTCTGGCTGTTCCCCCCACCCCTCCTCCCTCCCTCCCTCCCTGTATCTCTGCCTCTCTTCAGTAAAGAGCTTTAAGAGGCCTGGGCAACATCTCACATACACGGTTCTCCTAATTGATTCTTTTCCTCTTTAAATTGCTTCGGTGTGTTTTGCATAAAGGCCGCGACCACGTTACTGTACCCGAAGGAAAAAAAACAGAGTTTACAAGAAGAGTTTTATAGTTTGCGGTGGATTTATTTTTCTGTTTCCTCTTAACTACACAGTTCAAATGCAGTGATTTATATCCGAAGCGAGGGAAGCCATCGCCTTTATTACTCAATGAATCTCTCTGATTCAAACATCTTTTTTGAAAAGCTGGATCATATAAAGCTCCCCCCCGCCCTCCCCCCGCCCCTCCCTCCCCTCCACCCCCCTCCAGTCTGAAACATTGAACTTGACGGATGTGCAGAACCACGGCGCATGCCCCCTCCGACGCCAGAACCATCTTGCCTCGGCGCCCGGCCTCTGCGATGCACCTGTGTGTCTGGCTTCGTTCTGCGCTGTGAAAATATTTGCACTGCCGTCCTGTTTTATTAACTTTTAATACAGAAGAGAAACTGTTTCGGCTCCGAAGGTGGTTCCACCGCTCGGCCTCCGCACATTGTGTCCCGGCTCCAACGGGATATTCTGCCGCAGCTCGGTAAATATTTGCTGGTGAGTCGTGTCATGTTCACTGATCTTCACACATGGCACGCACGCACTTCATCGGGTGGATCCAACGGGTTGAATCCAGTTGGACTGTTTGTTCTTGTGGTGCTGATGCTGGTTGAACTGGGTTTGATGGATTAACTCACACGTCCTGCCAAGTTCAACAGGCTGTTCTCTCCGTGTCGGGAGCTGTCATTAAAATCTAACCTCTGCAACAGACCACGTATAAAGTGGTAAATGATGCAATCTCTTGTTTGTAATCTGTGAGTATGAATCTTCATCATCACTGTGATATCATACCGGACTGATTGGTGATAATTCTTCATGCTGGTCGGTCTTTTCTGACTCTTTTACCAAACAGAGGTTGACCCATAATCTCTGTCGGCTGCAGCTCAATTAGCTTCCTGAGCTGCAACCGGAATATGGGATAACACCCAGTTGTGTTACTGCATTATGCAATCGCTCTGGCCCTTGTGTGTCTGTGTGTTCCTGTGTGTGTGTGTGTTGCCCTGATGGAGGAGTTGAGCGTCAACTAAAGCAACTAAACAAATGAAATGACATGGAATGCATACAGATCCTAATACACAGAATCGGTTCCATTTCCATTTTTGTCCAATTTATTATTTTTAATCTGATTTCCTTTTGAAGTAGCCCACGTCTTGTTTTTGTCAATCAACAAACTGACCAGTTACAAAGAGATAAGAAAAAGACATCAAGTTATTTCAGATGAACACAATACTAACGTGAAGGTGTGCGTGGTTAGTTGTGAGTCTGTTAAACGGAGTTGTGTTGACTGGACACATCTGTGATTTGTCGTTGAATGAGCAGGACACCCCCGCAAAGGATTTAACGGTAAATTCAGCCCGTTGCTCTCAACACTGAAGAAACCTTTTCTGTGATTTACTCTGGAAACTTTAACTTCAGGAACAGTCACTGGGCGTGAGGTCTTCAGCCGCGACACAGAGAAGCAGCTGAATGAATACACATGCTCGGTATTTGCTCTTTTATGATATATATCATCCAGGGCCGAGAGTCCAGCTCCTCTGAGCCCTGTAATGAGACTGTTGACATTACCCTGGAAAATGACCGCCTGGAGATAACAATAGAGCCGAGCACGGTCACTGTGGAAAGTGGAAAGTGGCCACGGTGAATGCATAGGGGGCGAGGAACCGGTACTGGGAGCACAGTGTCATTGTTTCCACCAGATCCAGGTTCTCACAGGTTTTACTGGTCCATGTGTCTGGGTGTGGTGCCATCCAGCTGCAGGAGCTTTCTCTGTGACCGAGTGACAGTTCACATGGGACTGTGGGGGGGGGGGGGTCCAATAAACACATCCGAGAAGCGTATGAACGACATTCTCTGCATCGTTTCGACAACAACAAAACAACCCCAAAAAAAAAAAAAACGGGTTTACACTTTCCGTCAGTCTGTTTCATGTTCAGTGTTAAAATATATCTCCCATCTGTCCCGGTCCTCCAGCAAGAGGCCGCGGTTCACCGTGGAATAAAAGTGGTTGACCAAAGAAATGTTAATTGCCGTGTGGCCGGTCGGTATAAATAGTCCCTGAAACGCTGTCGGATCTAATTCACAAAGAGAGGAAGTGTGCGTACGTCTGAGAGGAGCGAGGCGCAGACAATATAATTTTCCTCCGAGTTTTAAGGGAAGAAAACCTCAATTTGTATTTCATGATTGGCGCATTGCAGCAGTCTATTCTCAAACTGCCTCACTCAGCTCTGTCGGGGGAAACGCTGCCCGGCTCCTCGTCCGATCAAACCTTATAATTTAATGCATCGGTGTGTTTCTCCAGACCAGCTTGTGCCATTCGGAGGAATCCAGTGCGTGTGTTCCCTGGAGAGGAAGACTACTCACGTCACGTGTTCCCAAATTCTTTCTACTTTATACTAGTTTAGAAAAAACATGAACTTACTGTAACGAGTGAAGGATTAGGGACATGAAGGGGTGAGCGTTTGTTATCTACTCTCCGAGCTGGAGTTAGTAGAAGAAAAGAGAAATGAGGAATGTACGAGAGGAATCTGGAACCAGTTGTGGAGCCCGAAGGAACCAGTCGGGTTAGCTCATCTTCAGAGCTGATTATTCCCATGAGCAGTGTTTCCTGTGGCTGATGGTTCAGTGTTCTGTTGGTGAGGGTTGGGTTCTTATAAACTCACTGAGGTTCATACGTCCAAAATGTGTGTAACAGCGTATTTATGCAAAGCTTGTGTGTCATCTTTTCATCGTACATCCACAGCTCTCGTTCTTCAGGACCTGAGCTTCATTGAGTTTCACCTGCTGAGTGTGATCATCCTGAAACGGTGCATTTGAAACCCCAGGACGTCGTCAAGCCTCCACAGCTCAACCACCAACCTTATCTCTCACCTGCTGGATGCAGTGGTCGGGTTGTCGGGGGGGCTTTGGGTTATTTTTGGCCGGTGTGGCGTTTGTCTAACAAACTGTGGTGCAGATGAAACTACAGACACAAGTTAAAGCTAAAGTTCAAACCAGGTTCAGCTTATGTGGGGTGGAAGCTCAAAGCAAGTCTGGAGTTATTCAGGAGAAGGTTAGGTTTTGTCATTTGAGACAAAGTCGTTCCAGACAAGTCCAAGTCAGGTCAGTAGAGACATGTCCATGTTTAATGTCAATATAAAGTCATGGACATTAGACTTCAATAACTTCAACTTTAACTGAAAGTCTCAATCTAATCCCAAAGAGGAAGTTCCTTAAATAAAATAACCCGACAAGTCTTTTTAGGTCTAAATTCAAAGTGTTTTCCAAACTTTTGTGCTTGTGTTTGACGTAGTTCACACCACTTCACCTTGTTTTATATTAATCTCATTCATCACATTTTCATTTGGTAACTGTATCTTCAATGTCTCTGTTCAGCACTTGACTCAGTGTTTGTCATCTTGAAATATGGTCCATAAATAGGCAGAAATACTTCTCCCAGGAGTTGAACCCGGGTCTGCGTCAGCATATTCAGTCCTGGTGCAGGACTCCAGAGGCCGACATGGATCTAGATCCCTTCTCATTACTGTGAATAGCTGTCTTTGAGAATATGACAGGTGACCAATCCAGGAAAAACCAAGCAGCCTGCAGTCAAATCAGGAGCTCTTGTTATTGGCTGGAGCAGCTGGCGCTTTTCACAGCTAATCAAAAACTGACCATTCTGCAGAAAAATATCTATTTGCAGTTCTAACGTTTTCGTAGCCGGGTTCTCTGAGTTTTGGAAAAAGCCAAATGAGTAAGTTTTCATTTGTGTTTCACTATTTGTTTGCTTGTTTATTTGTAGGAGCCTTCGTTAATATGTTGCTGTTAAAAACATGAGCAAGTGGAAAAGCAGAAAACAACTTTCTAGATGATTCCTGAGTGCGACTCATTAGTTCATCGAGTGTCGGCTCCAGTAGAACCGAACAGCAAGTGGAACATCATCTGCAGAACGTTGGAACCGCTCCTTTGAGTTACGCTCTCATATATTTACAACCTGCTGCTGCAGCTTCAGTCCATTCAAACCCCCGGAACCCTTCCAAACTTTACACTGAGGTCCAACTTTGTTTCTTGGACCACAAACGGCTGCTGGGGAATAACCGGGGCCCTTGAAAGCAGCCTGCAGTGCCTCAGTGTGCGACGTGTGGAGTTGTGTTACTAGTGATGTGTGCAGATAATGATGAGAACCTCTGGGAATGGACAGCACCGTCTTGGCAGTGAAGCTTTTTAAAACACACAGGGTTATTTATAACTTATAACCTGCTCCAGCAACGGCCCAGTTGTGTTATTGATCATTTGTTGTTGGGCCTTCGAGGAAATAAATCTGGTTTTAGAACAATAAATTAACAAGTTGTCCAAACCAGAGAAGAATGTTTGACATGAACCTGATGAGTTCACACCAGACGGAGCAGTGAAGCTGAATCCGGCCTCGTTGGTGTAGATCTTGAATTCTTTAAACCCCGTTTTGAGAATCGTGTCTTTTGGTTTTTCCTCTTTTCAAGCCGGGCTCGTCTCAGCTGGATCCGACCTGAGCGTAGGAACAATGCACCATTCAACACCGTGAGATGTTTTCAATTCCCAAACAGCCTCATTGTGTTTCACATCAACACAAAGGGAAGATCTGCCAGTTTTATGGCTCGGGAATGTCAAACTGATACGGATCTTTTTTTTTTTTCCTCCACACGCAGCTTCCTCTCTGCATTTGATCAGCGACTTGGCAGCGATTTACAAAACCCGACCGTGAAAGTGAAACGTTGACGCATCACACCCTCAGATTGATGCACTTTAAATGCATTAATAATGTCTTGATTCTCTTTGACTCGGTCAGAACCTCGGACACTGTTTCTCGACTTCATCAAGAATAACAGAGAACCTAACAGGAGAGCAGGAATCCAACCTGATGCTGTAAATTAATCGGCCATTTATTTTGGAATTCAAGCCTCTCTTCGGTTTCAGTCGCTTATTAGCCACAGCTTTACTCTAATGCTCGGCTTGGTGAACTCCAACACACAGCGCCCTCAAGATCAAATTAGAAACAGACCTGTACCTTCTCCGTCTCTGGCTGAGGACACGTCGCTCTGCAGGTTGTGTTTCCTCTCTCTCCTCTGCAAAGCCAAGCTCTCCTGGAACCTGATGTTGAATATCGATGTGATAACGACGGCCACGTGACGCTCTGCAATCCGTGAAGTTTTCCTTCCTCCACGCAAACACGCAAAGTCACGACCTCAACGTGGAGCTTGTGTGTTGATGTAAAGCCTCGTGCTATGTGGGACTGGACAGAAAACCACATGTCCTGCAGCTCCAGTTATTTCCACGTTTTCTAAAATGTATTCTTTGTCCTTATTATTTGAGGAAGGGACATCATGTTCCTTGTAGCCTGTATCATTATATGTGCAGAACAAATGTATTTAACTCCTATTTGTTATCCTAGAAAAAGATTCATACATAACCTTATGAAGTCACTTTTCTGTTTACGACTGGGGATCTACATTTGTCCTTAAAAATCTGTGACAACTAGTTTGTGCCTTTAGGTGTCTGAGCTTAGACTTCGAGAGGAATTCAAACATCTGAGTTCAGAGTAGAGTTTCGGCTCCTTCGCATTAAAAAGAGACAGTTGTGGTTGTTAGAGCATTTAGTCGGGATGCCTCATGGGCGCCTTCCAGTGGAGCTTCACCAGCCGCCCTCAAACAGGAAGCAGAGGGGGGGTTACATATCCTATCTGACCTGGGAACTCCTCGGGATCCTCCAGGACAAGCTGGTAGACGTGGCTGGGGGGGGGGGGGGACGTATGGAATATCCTACAAGACCGGTCATTACCTTCGTGACCCAGGCTCCAGAAAGAGGAAACGATGGATGGATGGATCTTTGTGTTATATTGTGATTGTGCGACTGGCCAAGAGAAAACTAAACATTTCGACTTGCTGGGTTTTTAGAGCCCGTCAGGGACAAATGACTCGAAGTCAGGTTATTTAATTCCCTCTGCGTCCATTCTGCGGATTTATGACCATATTTATCCGGTGAGTCCTATAGAGCTCTGAAGACAGGATATAGATCCATGGACTCTAAACGAGCTGCGGTACCGATACACCCGCTTGACCAATGCCAAGTCGGTCTCAGACGTCAATCGTGAAATGACAAATTAAACCAAAGTTGACATAAAGTCTGTTAAATTCCTTTGGCTTGTATCCTGGCTCTCTATTTTAGTCTGTGTCCCGTCTGCCAACATGTAGGAGGTGAGGTTTATCCTGCGGCCAGCCACCGGGGTGCAATCTCCAGGCGTCTTTATTGGAGAGCTGTCACGTTGTCTGTCTTTATATAAATTCCATGTACGCACCACAGAGAGCTAGAGGAACAGACAGAAAGGTGCAATATACGTTTGGTTTGCTCGGTTCACATAGAACCTCGTGTGAAGCCGACCTATTTTCAACACGTTTTATTCGACAACAAAACAGTACGACCACACCGCAGCTCTCCCCCACCACGTCTGAATTCTATGGGTTTGATTGAAACACATGGGTTTTCAAATGTGTCCCTCTGAAGCAATGTCTGCGGGGGGGCCCATGACAGCGAAAATAAACCAAATGTCTGGGAAACGCAGCCAATGCATCACACATGTCTGAATCAATCTTTCCAAGTTTTTCCTCAAAAACAACTCTGGTCCCTGAAGGAGGCGTGTGACCCCTTCGCTCTTTGAAAGCTCCAACAATGGCTCCACCCGAGTCCTCTGTTATTTACCATCATCTGTCTTCTCTCTACAGCTTCTACAACTGGAAGACACAGGTGTCCGTGTCCAACTCCAGCCCCAACTTCGAGGTGCTGTATGAAGACCCCAACGGCCTCCTCTTCAAGAACAAGAGGGACAAAAAGATCCTGAGTGTGGACCCCTCGGTAGGTTTGCTGTTGTTGTTGCTCTTCTTGTTGTTTTTTGGCCCCTGGGGTGGGGGTGGGGGGGGGGGGGGGTGCGGCACACATGGTCCCTGCTTATGACTCAGCTCACCTGTTCCACAGCAGTAAAACTGTCCCAGGGAAACAGAAAGAGATAGAAAAAAACCTATTTTCAAATCCTCGAGGAATAACTTTGAACTTTATTTTGAACTCAGGTGACTAACGTGCCGTGTGACCACAACATCCTGTTTGTGTTACCACAACATCCTGTTTGTGTGACGAGGCCGGAGACCTTCGGTTGCTTTCCGTGCCCCGAGCTTCTCCTTCACAATCGACTGGAGAAACGCTGAAACACTTAAAATAGATATTTTTCTCTCTGCCAACTTCAATAATTACCGACTTTTTAGAGAGTCTTCATTGACCCCAGATATCAGAGAGAGAGAGAGAGAGAGAGAGATTTGCTTTCCACCTGCACAAAGAGGATCAAGGGGTCGCGACAGGTGCTTCCTCCGAGCTCTGCCTCTGACAGGGGCCCTGGAAGAGTGACGGCTGACAGACTGTTTTTTTATCCTCTCCAGTTTCCCTCTCCGCTGGGGGGGGGGGGAAGTAGTCGTTGGGGCCTGAACTATTTTGAAATTGCCGACGGAGCTGTGGGGACTGCGTTTTTGAGGCCAATCGCCAAAATGGCAGCACAGTGTTCAGGCTGCGGTCGAGCACCGCCCCGACCAGGCTGTCTATTAAAAAACACAAGAGGAGGCATCGGAAGCCAGACACAGCAAACCGCCCCAGGACCCAGAACCCAGAACCCGGCTCGGCTCAGCCCACGTTGGCTCGGCAGCGAGCGGCACGGAACCATCCGGGGTTTAACCCACCGTGAGCTGGATGGCTGCTCAGAGGAAGCTTCCTGAATCACAGCTCCCATCAACTCACTCTGGGTGGTTTTGTTTGTTTGGGTGACTTTGTCGTACCGTGACCGCTTCTCCTGTCCTCGCCAGGAAGAGTCGGTCGGGGGGGGGGGGGGGGGGGGTTGTCATATTTTATTTATGACAATGTCTTGATTTAATCTAAGCAGAAGCAGAAAGGTTTGAAGAAGAGAGAGAGAGAGAGGGCTACTTAGATCACGTCAGGTTTTAGTCTCCTCTTATCATTTAGTTTCCTCCTCACTGTGTCTCTGACGTCATTTTTCTTTATGGGTCTATTTTTACTGATGCTCGTTTGAACTCGTGGAGGAAGACGACCTCACTCATCAGGACTCCCCACAAGTGCGTTTGAGGTAAAAGTGTAAATTGAGTGTATAGTGGCAGCCGATGGGTCCACGCCCACTCCCAGCTCCTGACACACACTCGGGGCTGGAATAAACGCTGCCAGCTGGTCGGGGGGCTTCTCATCTCGGTGGAGGGGCAGCGTCAGTTTGGACATTCAAAGTTACACTGAACATCTTTTGCAAAATGAACGCTGTCAAATTGAGCTGCCTGTGGTTTCCTCTTTTAATATCCCGACTATAAATGGACGTGTCAGAAATCGGTGGTTCTCTCTATCTCCGCCTGCTTCAAGAGATCGGTTTATATTAAAATCAAATTGTTCTGCGTCACAGTTCTGACCACAGAATGTAAATATAGATGGACGACATGACGGCTCCTTGAAGTGAAGCCAGTGTCCTGATCGCCCCCTGGTGGCTGGCTTCTGTACAGGCCTCCTCCGTGTTCACAGATAGGTCAAAGTGCACGTGAAATGTGTTTTCTGTCATTTTAAATAGTTCTTATTAGTCCAGGCAAAGAAGCGTTTTACGACCGACTACTACTACTGCAAATTAGGACATATTCAATAAGTGTGGAGCTCATGTGCATATTCAAATTCATTTCAAAGAAACTTGTAATACAAAAAAGTTACTTTTCATGTATACTTTTACCATGTAGTGGTAAGTTTTATTGTGGTACGAGTAAAGGAAAAAATTAAGCCTATTTGGGGATTATTTTGGGCATATTCGATTAATGTATAGCTCATTTGCATATTAAAATTTATTTTCAAAGAAAGTTGTAATATAACATTTTTTACTTTTCATGGGTACTTTCATTGTGTAAAGTTTCATTTTAATAGGAGTAAAGCAAAAAAACAGCCCCATTGAGATGTATTGTTGCCTGGCCTTATTGGCACACATTGATGAGAATTAAACATATTTCCTCAACTAGGATTTCTTAGGACTTTTAGTATGTTGTTCTGGACACCTCATAGAAATGATCTATGCTGAAAAAATTTATTTTACAATTAATTCGATTTTTGGCTCCAAAATGAGTTACTTGGCCTGGACTATATCCCGATAATGTTTGTACAAGTGTCGCAGCGAATGAAAGCCCTTATCTAAGTCTGCTTAATGCTGCTTTAACAAACCTCACACGTGTGTTCAGACTGAAAATGAAGCTAATTTGACAGGAAATGCAAAAATCCGAGCTTGAGCTAAATGAGAGAAAGGACTTTTACTTCCTGCTCAGCTGAGACAGGATCAGTCCTGAAGTCAGAACTGTGATTAAACTGCAGGACAAACACGTCCAAACAGCAGATTTACAACTGACACTAACTGCTCTGCCTCTCTGTGTGTGCCGGGTTCCAGTCCGGACCTGGTGAGGACTCCATCAGGACATTCCTCCAGACGGACCTCCACGTCCATGTCGTCATCTACGACCACAACATCAGAACGGTCTGAGCTTCAGAGCCGCTGCCGACACGTCCCTACATATGGCTCGTATCGCAGCGCGCGCTGGAAGCCTCTAATTTGACCGAGTCGCTGTAGTTGCACCGTCATTTACAAACTGTTCCTCTCATATCATGCGCGCCATCTGGGTGGAGGTGCTGCAGTAAAAAGGGACTTGAAACGGAGGATTCCCAGAGGAAGGAGTGGGCGGACTGGTGCGACAGCTTCAATGTTTCCTGGCAAACAACTTGAGATGTTGAGTTTATATTCAGATTTTAAGACAATTCGGCTCCAAAATAAACCAATCAGATCAATTTCTCTGTATTTCACGCAGATGATATCAGTGCAGACCCGGTTTGGCTCAGTTTGTTCAGGCGCTCCCTGAGCAGGAGTCTGAGTCGGGGACCAGGAACCTGCTCAGGGACCCGGGCTCCTTCCCTGGTTTGGCCTGCCGTGTTTTGGGCTGTTTGTCTAAACAAATTAAAGGCGTAAGAGCTTTGAAAGATGATGGGGGGGGGGGGGGGGGGGGGGGGGGTTGCTTTTATGTCCTCCCCCAGGCTGCGGTAGCTCCAATTGGACTGGGAGAATGGGTTAATGGGCTTAAAGCATTCCGCATGTTCCCAGATGCAGGGCACACGTTACAGGACATCAAAGTGCTCCATCATTTACATATTAGTCGTTCACTCTGACAGTTTTCAGAGGAAGACCACGGCTCCTTTACAAATGATTGAGGAAGAGTTTGAGCCGCTGATTCACTTTTGACTCTGTATTTGATTTTTTCTGAAACATCTGTTCCACCACGAATAAAATGATCTGCCTGACAAATTACAGGACTCTTGTTATCTGTTCATAAACTTATAAATAAACTTTTCCACTAAGTCACAAAGAGACATCCTGCTCGTGTCCCTGAGGTGTGGGGACATTTATGTAAAGGTCAAATACAGTTCACACTTTTATGGGGAAGAAGTGGAAATATTATTTTACTCCTGCACTCAGGTTCCACTCAGGCCACAACATGCATCAGCTTTTTAATCAGTGAGACACGGTTAAATGAAAAGTGTTTGATTTCTCGACATATCAAACTAAATCACCTATGACTGAAAAATAAGAATCTTACAAAATGAAAGTTTTATTTGGGGAAATATGCTCGTTTCCCATCCGAGCCTAAGAGAAAATAACCAAGTCTGACCTGAACGGGATGTAGTCTGGTTTTGGGTCATATCCCAATTCATGTGTTACCCTGATACACTTGGTTATTGCATCTTTTCCCTGATTACAGACGTGTGCAGTTTGAAAAATCGTCATCTTAGCTTCGCATAAATCCTGGAAACAAGCTTGATAAATCACAAATTAAATCTTTTTCATTTAATTCATCAACTTGTGGTTTTACAGGTTGTTAAGTCAGATTTCTTATTTACCAAAAAAAACCCTATTCTTGGCTGTTTAACTCTTATTCCACTGAACTAACTGTCTTCTGTTTGAATCTTAATATTAACAAAAAGCACAAAGAGTGGTGTTGATATTTCTTTCTCACCGAACCCTGAATAAAACAGCAAACTGATGAGCTTCTCCTTTTAAACTGTAGTCTCAGGAAGAAGCTTGTGCTCCAAATGACCCTGGAAACTTAAACCTCTAACAGGAGCTCTTCCTTCAAACTGAAATAGAGGCAGCCAATATTAATTCACCCTCTTCCTCCTCGTGCCTCCTTCAGCTGAACTCTAATCCTGAGAGTTCCAGGGTTTGAACAAATGAGTTGATTTGTCTCTGAGCCGCACAGACACCAGAGCCTCAGCATCTGTTTGTGTGTTCTCACTGCATCGGACCCGTGAACCTCATTGGAACAATGTGTGCAGTGAGACGGGGGATCCGGGTTCTGGGTCTGAGGGACTTTGGTCTTTTCTTAGTTGGTGGGTTTCTGCTTTTTGTTTTTTTTTGTTTTGTAAAGAAGATATGAGCTCTGTGATGATGAAGAAGCTTTTTGAAGTAAACAAAATAAACATGACTGAGGGGGTGAAAAGTTGAGGACTTGATGTTGTATGTCTGGAAATGTATATGTTTTAAATGTATGTTGTGGCTCTTTGTGATCAAATGGACTCCGAAAAGAACAAACTGGTTCGTCTTCACCATTGTTTCAACAAAACCAACTGGACCAACTGGGATTTGAGGCACATTCAAATCTGAGGGAAGGATTATGTTGGGAATCTCATTTCCTCAAGGCGAGGACCAACGATTATCTCACTATCTACCCTGCTTTGTTTTGTTTTTGTGTGTGTGTCTGAAATAAGGACACAAACTGGCCGGGTGGCAATTTATCACCTCCACCTCGTCCACGCCTGTTTTAAATTGAGAGGCCTCGGTTCTTGACGGCGATGGAAACGACCGACCGCTCAGAATGAAGTTCACAGGCCGCTCTGTTTATGTGCCTCACCTCTGGAAGAGCAAACCTCAGCCGGACAGATCATGTGTCTGTAAACTGTCGTGATTTCACAATAAAAGCCCTCTTCATTTCTTTTACTGCGCTCTTAAGCTGTCAGTGTTTAAACCGGAGCGTGGCTTTTATTAGTTTGAGGCCGGACTTGCTGCTAATATACACAACATGAGGTAGAGCGGTGGATTCAGACTCGACCGGGCCCTCCACTGAGGAAGTTGTTCTTATTCAGGTTTTAACACCGTCCAACTTTCGTGCTTTAGATGGACGTAAGAATAAATTCAACAAATTCACCATTTCTCTGTATAAATACGAATCTTCTAAAGATCTAGTTCACCCGCAGATTTGGCATTTCAACAATCTGTAGGTGATGTGTAGAATCTGATTATTGATATGACAGTCTCATATCGTAGTGTTCAGTACAATGAGTGACGCTCTCTCACATCAAAATGTCAAGGCCTCAAACTCATACACATATTTGATAAGATCAACTTTCAGCAAATAAACTTTCTTTAATTCATGAAAAACTTTAAAAAACCCAAGTTTTTCTCATATTTCTGGTTTAAGGGCAACAGGTGGAAAGAAGAGTTCACTGATTGATTGATTGATTGATTATTCAGCAGATTGTTATGCCCCCCCCCCCCCCCCCCCTCCCAGTTGCAGGGGTTAAATCCGGTCACGTGCTGACTGCCTCGACGGACGTGGTTCGCTAATATTATTGCCATCAGATGTCCAAGGGCGATGGAAACGTCCTAATCATTTCCTCCCGAGCGCCCCTGAAAGAGAAGCCCGGTGGCGGGGGGTGGAGGTCGGCCGGGTGGGGTGCTTAAACCCCGCCTGTATGGGCTGTTTTCAGGGTGGGGGGGCTTCTGGTGACGGCGGGGAGACAGTGCAGCATCCGGATCGGCCCGCGATGCTACAGGATGCGTGTGCTTAACTCCATTGAACAGAACTAAATAGAGGAGAGAGCCTTTAATGCGCACAATAAGCCGCCTCATTCAGCCGCGCGGCCCAGACGCACAGCGCGGCGGAGGAGAACCTACGCGCTGGGGGGGGGGGGGTTGGAGCCCAGCGGCTGGAACCAACTCAGTGACAAGGCGGAATGTCCTTTAATAATGAAATGTCAGAATCAGGTCGCGAGTTAAGTGGAAAACAGCCTCGTCCAGGTCCTGATAAGATGATCTGTCCTCGGGCTGCATGTGCGTAAAAGTATCTTGAACAGGAAACTCTTCTCTCTCTCTCTCTCCCTCCCTCTCTCTCCCTCTGAGTGTGCGTGTGTGTGTGTGTGTGCGTGTGACAGAGAGGGGTGGAGGGGGGGGGGGGGTGGAGAGGAATACCCAGCTGGTCCCACAAGCCCTATAATACCAAGCACAACATGCTTTACCTTCAATGAAAGCTGAGACGGGGGCACGGTTGACTGCTGGTCCCGAACTCCGCACAGAGCTCGTCTACAAAACCAGGAGCGTCGCTGTTCCTGCAGCTCACTTCTCTCACTTCTCTCACTTCTCCCACTTCTCTCACTTCTCTCACTTCTCTCACTTCTCCCACATCTGCGCTGCGGGACGTTTATCCTCCACTGCGCGCTCACATCTGTAGCTCTATCGAACGCAGCTTGGATACCGCGGCCTCTCTCCCCTGCGCAGCTCCATCCCCTCCTCGCTGGGCCCCGGGTTCAGAGGTGATGGTACCACGCTCTCACGGGGGACCGGTCCTCAGGTGATGGTCTTTCTGGAGATAGGGACCACTTCTGGAAACGCTCTCGCTCTTCCCACAACTGTTCGTTTCCCCCCACACCCGTCGTTTACATCGCTTTGGCTCGAGCATGGCTCTGTACTCTCGGTTTGTGGTCGTGCTGCTCTACGGATGGAGTTATCTGTGCGTTGGATACTGCGCGATGCTGAAGACTGACACTGTCCCCGAGAGGCGAAAGGTGGATTTTACGCATTCGGAGGATAACAAGCATCAGGCTCAGGAGGAGCAGGAGCTGCTTTTACAGGATACTATGACGGAACACATGCAGATGCTTTACGCGAAGTACAACCGGGCTGGATTTCCCTTCAAGGACGGAAACACGGTCCGCAGCTTCAAAGCGCACTGGGGTACGTATCCAAACTTTTACGCATGATTACAACATGGGATTCTGCCAGTCTGTAAATCTGGAATGCAATAATTTCTTAATGAATTAGTATTGGAAGAATAAGTGGATCTGCTAACGTCTCCTTCTGCCTTGGTCAGGGTGAACTTTACGCATATTTCAAGTGCCTGGAGTTTTGTTTTTTCGTGGAGCGTGTGCGTAATTTAGCCAAATTTGAAAAAAGATCGATGCACTTGATTAAGAACATGTTAAAAATCCTGATTTAGGTTTAAAATGTAATAAAAACTCAAAGTGGTGCCATGTAGGGGCCATTACGCGCAGCTGAAACTGAAATCCACCTGTTGATCCACTCATGGAAATGTGATCAACCTGTTCAGCCTCCTCCCAGCGACACACACACACAGATTCCTCATCACAACTCTGCGTGTAACACAACATCGTTTGAGGACACAATTCTTTTCACGCCTTTGAGATTTCACCGTCACGTCGTCTGGACGGATTTGTCCCCGGAGACACATCTGGCCGCTGCTCGGTCTCACCGGGTCCGAGCTGCTGCGTCCGAGGCGCGTTATCACGAGGTTTCTACAGAACTGATAGAAAAACTGTGAATTACCGAGAAGCTGCTCGGTGTCGTTATCACTGTGTTCAAAACGACCGGATTCCACTGGTAGGGTCCGAGATTACTGGATTATACCGCCTCCTATCGACCGGTGGAGGTATATCACTGCACAAAGAGTCAGTTCACCCAAATTACAAACATTCATCCCTCGGGAAATAAACTCCAAAATAGTTTTGGTTTTATTTGGTCAGGTTTAGAGATTTCTTTATATTACAATGAATATGAATTTTTTATTTCTTAAACAATTTTTCTTTCTATATTTAAATATCGTCCCATTTACTTTGGCATTTCCACATTTTTACTAAAATTATGATCTTCAGAAGTCTCTTAATAAATATGCTCTAAAACATTAAGCTGATAAATGTGTGGACTGCCTCTAAACCAAATTTTGTATTTCTTAATTTCACAAATAAAACCAAAAACACTTTCCTCTTTCATGGCAAAAATCTTAGACTCACATATTTAATAAGTAAATATCAAACATGTTTGTATATCAATGGTTCAGTCTGGAATCGTTTTCAAATGCACATATTATGATGGAAACAGGAGAAGTGATGGTTTGTCTGTTGTCTTCACTCGACGCACAGGGACCATAAACAACAAGCAGCTGCAGATCTTCAACCTCACGTCCCTCACGAGGAGCGAGGACGTCCTGTCGGCCACGCTTCACTATTACATCGGAGACCTTCAGAACGGGACCCGCGGCTGCTCCAGGACCAAGAGCTGCGGGCGCCACGGGCCCCGGAGACACAGCCACGTCCACATGGTCGTCTGGAGCTTCGCCTCCGTGGACAACCACATGAGGACGCTGGGACAGTTTCGGATCAACGTGTCCACCCTCTACCGGGACTTCATATCCTGGCAGTGGAAGGACATCACTCGTGTGGTGAACCAGGCCAAGCACCACGACCAGCTGCTCATCGGCATCGACGTGGCCTCGCAGGGGCCCCGGCCCTGGAAGCAGCTCCTGTCCGACCGCTCGCCCTACATCCTGGTCTACGCCAACGACTCGGCCATTTCAGAGCCCGAGAGCGTGGTCGCCACCCTGCAGAGACACCACTCAGTGGGGGGGGGAGGGCGCCGTCTCACCAGGGCCCCACAAGCTGGGCCTACCTGAGCGAAACCACACCGAACAAGCCGAGCAGCTCCGGCACAAGCGCTCGGTGAACGTTCTGCTGCCGCTGCAGAACAACGAGCTGCCCGGCCCCGAGTACCCGTACCAGACGACCGGCTGGGACCAGACCAGTCCCTACGAGCCCTTCGAGGACAAGCAGGCCCGCCGGCCACGCAAGAAGACACGCAAGAACCAGCGGAACCACAAGATGCCCCTGCTGCAGTTCGACGAGCAGACCATCAAGAAGGCTCGGAAGAAGCAGTGGATCGAGCCCAGGAACTGCGCCCGCCGCTACCTGAAGGTGGACTTCGCCGACATCGGGTGGAGCGAATGGATAATATCCCCGAAGTCGTTTGACGCCTACTACTGCTCCGGGTCCTGCCAGTTCCCCATGCCCAAGGTGAGACTCACAACTGTAGAGACGATCGATGACACTAGAGGTTTGGAGACAAATCTTAGATACACAAAATAATGATTATTTCATCTGATCTCAGTCCAGTTTAGGTTTTTCTTGTAATTTCTGGATTACTTTACTCCGTCCGGCCTCTGAATCACTTTTTGGTTGGTCTTTGGTTTCGTCTCTTCAAACCCAAAAGATGATAAATTGTAGATCAAGAGCTTTTCGACTGAAACTCCAGATTGTGATGTGAAACAGACCCGTGCACGCTGAGCCCTCGGTGCCTCTATCACTCCCTTGTTTACTGTTTGCTCTTACTGTTCTGTATTATGTTGATTTGGAAAACGTTTACATCAGAAGTCCCGGGACGCCTGCTTCAGATTAGAGATGATAATGTCAAAGAAACTGACAGAAACATCTGCTCCCAGCTCGACCACCGGGTGGACCACTGGAGCTGCACGTTCTTCTTCTTCTGCGGCGCATCTGAGGAATTAGGATCTTTGGAGATATGCACCCGAGTTATATTTAATAAAAAAACTATTTTAGTCCAAGACGCACCGAGTTTAACCTGCACTTAAACTGGTTCAAACCCCAGGTGATGTAATCTGAGTGGGTTTGTACCAGAACGTGAAATACAGTCGTGTCCAGATATACAACTTCCTGAGGAGCAGGTGGCCGACCTCATCATCAAAAATCTATAAAAGTTTATCACCGCACTCGAGGGGGGGGGGGGGGGGGGGGGGCAGCAGGGACCTTGAAGGAGAAACCTCGAGCAGCTTTTATTAAAACGTTCTCCTCCGATTGGACGAGGCAGCTCCAGACTCTCACGCACTTTACAGAACTCGTGTAGAGAAGTGAGAGAACCAGAGGAACCGGGCCGATGAGGAACCTCAGCTCCTCTCGCGGCCCCCCCCCCGCTGACAAGATAACATCACAGGTATTTTAAACATGGCCGGAATGCTTGGGTTTCCATCCACTTAATTCATTACCTCGGAGTCACCGGCCCTTTGTAGTCGGATGTAATTAGTCCCAGAAGTGGAGCCCGGGGCCCGAGGCGAGTCCCCCCCCCCCCCCCGCCCTCCTGAAGGGCTTGCTGCTCAGTCGGTCCGAGCTGAGATCCTGTGAAGTTACTGCTCCTTTGTGAGCTCCGAGCCTCAGATGCTGTTAGGAGCCGCTCTGCCGACAGGTTGTTGGGTCGAGTGGGAACTCGAGCAGCAGATCCGCCTGCAGCCGCTCGTGAGACTCACCGGAGGATGTTCAGTCAACTTGTGTGTGTTACCGGATCTGAACACAAATGAAGTGTGAGAGCCGGATGGAAAAGTCAACCATCGTTTTATCGGTTGTAATAAAAACGTCACTGCAGCAGAGTCACACGAGGTCAGAGACTCCGACCAGAAGCACCTCCCTCATCTGAACTAAATGTGTGTGTGCACAACAACAAAGTCCTTCAAACCAGATCCAGGATCTATAAACCACGACAGATGATAATTACACTGCTCAGGTTCTTTCTCTCTTCCACATCACACTGCTCTGGGATCGGGGCGATGAACTCGAGTGTTAGCGAGACGAGCGACGGACAGAACTCTGGAAACAAACCAATCAACATTCACTTTAATGAACAATAACTACACACTGGAGCAAAAGGATCAGGAATTAGAGTGAAGTACTGATCAGTATCACAGGGAAACAAGTGATTGGCTCCATCAGGGGGATTTTACAGAACAACATTATATTGTCATAGCTGCTTGTTTGTCTGTTTCTATTGAGCAGGATAATGCAAAAATTACAGAGTAGATTTAGTTGGGAATTGGAAGGAGCTGATTTGATTAAGGGGCGGAACCGAGATTGTCTTTCTCTTTCTGTAGTTTTACACCTACCAGGAATTTGCTCTGGTAATTGGTTCATACAATGAAAATAGAAAATAAAAACATAATAGATACAACACACATAAGAAAAGCAATAATAATAAAAAAAAAAATGTATATATTTACTCACTATTTACTTCTTATTTACTCACTTTTTCTAATATTTATACAAAGTAACATTTATTTTGACATAAACATATCTAAATAAAAAGATATAAAAGATATAAAGATATAAAAAGTGAAGTAAAAAGTGAAATGCAAGTTGCAAGACAGTGAACAGTGTCAAATTGCAATATGCAATGTAATGCAGTATAATATAATATAATATAATGTGTTAATTTAACACATCCTTGAGGTGTGGGGGCGGAATCATTTTTTTTTTCTAAACGTCCATAAAAATCTTGCAATATTAAAGAAAAATAAATAACTAGATCTGCCCCCTGAACCCGGTTCCTTTCCTGACTCACATCCCATCCTGTAGTTTTTTCATAATCCTGCCAACTAACAAATACAGATAGAAACTTAACCTCTGTGATCAAAGTGGCTGATCCAGATGTGGTCAATCCGCCCACGTGTCCTTGATTATTGATGTTTGATCCCGGTTGTGTCTTCAGGCTCTGAAGCCGTCGAACCACGCCACCATCCAGAGCATCGTGCGGGCGGTGGGCGTGGTGCCGGGGATCCCCGAGCCGTGCTGCGTCCCGGAGAAGATGTCCTCCCTCAGCATCCTGTTCTTCGACGAGGACAAGAACGTGGTGCTGAAGGTCTACCCCAACATGACCGTGGACTCCTGCGCCTGTAGATAGTTTATTTGTGTTTTTCATTCTCTCGTTCCTTTCGAAGCTTGTTCACGTCAAACTCATGTCACACAGAAAAAGAAACAAACATCAACACATGCAGCGGACCTCTCTCCTCCCGTCTCCTCGGTCCCTCTCCCCCGCCAGCGCCCACTGAACACGACTTCCCTGTTGCACTGGAGGAGAGCACGGCCTGTTGGCTCCAGGCGAAGAGGAGACGGCTGCGTCCACAGGGAAGGGACGGACGGCGAGACTTCATCCTCGAGGAAGACAAACTGGAACGGGGACAAGTCAAGTCTCCACGCTCCCACCTCACCACTGGTCATCCTGTCGTCTCTATCGAGAACCACAGACTCACTCTCAAGACGTGAAAACACAGACCGAGGCACAGACCGACAGAGGACGACTGACCTGAGACCCGTGGAGGACGGAGGGAGGCTCACCCTCGTCTTCCTCTTCTTCACAGCTCGACTTTGTCCCCTCTGCTCGCACTTGCATGGTTTCTGTGTCTGTATTTATGTCTGTACTATCACTGTGTTATTCACTATATGAGACGTTATCGTGTACTTATTGGCTTGGCTGCTATAGACAGATATATTAGATTCCAAAGCCAGAGTTGTGATGTGGCCGGGAGGAGGCCTCACGCGGGTTCAGATCACGGCTCCCTCATCTTCAGAGTTTCTTCTACTGGAAGGACCAAGCTACATTTCACATGTGGTTCTTCAGCAACACTTCCTTTTAGAGGAGACTCATAATTCCATTGCTTTGCCGAGAAAAATTTTCAAGCTTTACTGGAGTTAGTTTTGAAAGATAAAAGGGATGAAACATATCAGAAGGAGAAACTAGTAGATTGAATAAGTGTAGCAGCACCTCGATGACACGTGGGTGGAGTCACGAGACTTGGGGAACGTCGAGGATTCAACCAACAACCCGGACTTCTTTTATTCTTCTTTTAAGATAATGTTTCAAACTACGTGTCGTCTTTACAGCCTCGAATGGCGTCTAACAAGAAAAGCTAATGTAAACTCCCAGAATGCATCTGGAAATGTGTTTATGTCTAGTCTGGTCTCAAGAAACCTCAGCATCACAGCAACATTCAGCGCTGATCTGGAATCAGTTTGGTTTTAACTATTTACATTTAAAAGTGCCTGGATTTTTTTTTTTAAGTTTAAAAAGTTTCCACCACATTTTCCCAAAATGTCTCATTTGTTATGAGCAAGAAAACAAATGTAACAAACATGACGTGTGATGTGATGAATGATCAGTGAGAGCTGGGTCACATGAGCCTTTACTGTTATTGTACAATGTGGATTTTACATACATTTTACAGGGGGGCGGGAAGGGGGGGGGGGGGGGGGTTACATTTCCTTTGCATCAACTCTGAACAACCGGTGTCAGAGTTCAAGGAACCAAATATTTAATTCAGAGCTAATTAAAACTAAAAAAATATATAGCAGCATCATGTTTTCTATACACTTGTACATTGTTTTTGTATATAGCTCTCTACGTGGACGACACTCTGTTGTACCTGTGAGGTGGAACGTGTCTTCAGAACCTTCAGAACCTTCAGAACCTTCAGAACCGGTGGAGTTCTGCTGTGGTCCATCGTCACAGGAGGCAGCTGAGGTTTTTTTTATTCACGGTACAGAACACGTCGTCTGCGGCTCAGATCTTATTCTAAAATGTATTTCAAATAATTCACTATTTTGGTATTTCAGAGACATTTATTTTGTGTCGATAGCTGAGGGCAGATTGTTTAACTTTATATATTTTGTACTGACACTTTCTTTGTGCTTCCTCACCTTCGTGCCGATGCAGGTTTGAGCAAAGCATGGCTGTTGAAAGAGGCCCCCCCCCCCCCCCCCCCCCCCTCTGGTCGTGACAGTCATGACCAGAGGGGGGAGGGGGGGGATCTGAACCCATGTCTCAAGTTCGTAGTGCAGGTTTCAAACACCAGCAGTTCACGAGAGGTTTTTCTATTCCCCTGTTCAACCCTAACTTGTAAATGTTTTACTGTAGGTAAAAAAAAAATGCTTGTACAATAAGCTTCATAAAATATATTTGTATATGGAAATGACCTTTAACATGCATCTATTTATTTTCTGTATGTTGCATATCATGTGGAGGTGAAACGGAGACTGGAGCCCTGACATGTTGATGCTCTTTATATCTGTGATGGACGTTAGTCGCTGCTGATGTGAAGGTGTACTGCCCCCCCCCCCCCCCCCCCCCCCCCCCCCCCGCACTCCGACCCCCCCCCCGAACTCCGACTCGACCTCCTTACAAAGCATTCAAAGAAATGAATAAAAGTATGCAATAGTAAACACAGTATTTTGTGTGTTTCACGGAAATAGCAAATAATTCTTGACGAATTTCAAGCCGCCTGATTATTGTCGTATGTTCAGGATGTACGACTGATTTAAGAACTGCTGTTAATCTGGAAACAAGATCAGTTTCTTCTATTTCTACATAACATCTTTTCAAAGACTAAAATAACTGAGCAACGTCAAACATATTAAATAAATAAACTTGATATCAGATGAGACAAAACGTGTAACAGGAAGGTTTGAGAGAAAAGTGGCACAAAACTAAAAAAACTGAAACAAAGCAAAATATTCAAAGTTTATTTCTCTCTCCCTTGGTTTTCATTCTCATATGTTACAAAATCAATATTTCAGAAATTGAATAGCAAAAACTTGGACCGCATTCGTCTATATACATAACTGTTGGTCTGTAACTTTCGCTTACGCTCAAAAAGTGAACATTTACATCATGTAACTCGACAAACGCAGCATTTGTGTGGTAACAGCCTCAGATTTGATTATAAAAGTATATAATTAATGAAAATTGACCATTTACTCTTAAAATATTATTTTTGAGACTTCAACCCCAACGCTAACAGACCTGTGTAAACACCTGAACCTCTTCAAGGGCTAAAAATATTCATCAAACATGATTCTAAACTTGGTTACAGGTCTGTGTTTGTAAAACTTTATTTAAAGTCACAGATTAACACACACATTAAACATGTGTGTGAATCTGACGCCAACGTTTTGACTAAACTGAAATGACATTGATGACGTTTTATTTTATGAAAAACAGAAACACAGCTGTATCCAGAAGTCTGTTGTTTTTATAAGGCCACGGCGCGTCCACAGATTTCACACTGTACACACAATCATACACACACACGCACACACGCACACACACACACTCACTCACCAGTCCACGTACACACAGAATATATATATATATAAGCTATGTGTGATATTTACAGAATTCCCTCACCCGGTTTTGAAGGTTTACATTAAGGACCACGTAGCCTGGATTGTATAAATTGTGTATTTTTGAAGATTGTGCTTTACAGTTTATTTACATATAGACACATGGGGACATTTCATTCAGTGTTTAAAAATGAAAAATACATTAATGTCCACCGCGGCTCCTGAGAATCTCCTCGAAGGTTTCCTGCTTCGCTTTAAGAACATGAGAACTTCTGGATGACGCTAACACTCTAACTGAAGAGACGTTTGTGCTCTAGTGTGTGTTTGTGTGTGTGTGTGTGTGTGTGTGGAGGAGCTGTGAGGAAAACACTGTCCAAGCTTCTGAACACAAATTAAATTCCTGTGTGTGTTGCAGTGTGTTGTGGTTTGAAGCCGCCCTTTGTTCTCCACCCGTGTTTTATCTGCTGCCCACACACCTCCAATCCTCTGCAGCCGTAAACAACCTGCAAACATCAAATCACCAGCTCCCCCCCCCCCCCCCTCCCCCCCCGCTCCTCAGCTGGGAGAAATAAAAGTCTCTGCAGCTGCTTCCCAAGTTTCCCCCGGCAGCCACATCTGGAGCCGTCGTGAGGAGCCGGAGAACAATAAACAGCTCGAGGTTTCTCTGAGAGATTATTAAATGGGTGCAGATTGATTAAGGAATGTAAAAACATAATAGTGTGAAATGAGACACTGATCTGCTTCCAGACGCTCTCCCTCCGCGGCGGTGATCGGATGAAGCTAACGCACACTTCCAGCTTCTGGCCTGGAGGCGGAGTCACAGAGCTGAAGCTGCGACTTGTGACTCCTCCCACTTGGAGACAAAGAAGCTTCGATTTTCCCGGACTCGATGTTGTTTGTTTATGTGTCGTTCATAACGTTATATTTAAACTTCAAATCTGTCCAAATTCCTTTTCAAGCTCACAGTGTAATAAGATCAAAGTTTCTGCTCCTTAACAATCAAATTTATAGAATATTTTTGGATCTTTATCTGATAGATTGTTGAAAAACATCATTACATCGACAAAAGTATATTTGAAAAGGACGGGACTCCGTAAAGATACTTTATCATTATAAATTTCGGTAGTTAGCCTTAGGCCTTGCTTGGGACTAGGCCTAACAAAGGATAATCAACCCAACCAATAGAGGGCGCCACAAATACCACATATATCCGGACCTGCTCTGGAGACCAGTATGAACCAAATTCTAAAGTCCCATCATTTCTGCAACATGTTGTTTTCTGCAACCTCTCATAACTCAAGATGCCTTTGAGCAAAGCTGATTTAACTCACAGGCGACCTCTTGTGGTGTCTCCTGAACTCACACAGCACTTTTCCTTCACATCTGATGAGCAGGAGACACACAATGGAACCTTGAATGAAAGACTCCGTGATGAAACAAGTGTGTGATTTATCAAACAGACTTTAAACAGACTTTAACGAGCTGAAGAGACTTTGTTCATTTCAAGACTGAAATCTGTTCGTTGTTGAGCTGCTTCCCTCTGCTGAGCCCAGAGGGATTCGAACCCACGTGCTGCCGTTTGCAGTCATGATCACATATGTTCTTCTAAGGCATTTGTCTAAATAAATATCATAAAATTATTATTATTCATCTGGCCTGCATCCCTCTCATGATTTTCAAGTTATAATTCTATCATTATTTTGTCAATAACCAGTGATTTGAAGTTTAAATTAAAGTAAAGTAAGTCAAGTTCTTTTTTTGACCAATTCTACGTTAATATAATTTAAGAGCCGTTTACGATGCAGAGTCTCGTTTCACACACGTGTTCCTCAAAACCATGGTCATTAGTGATTGAAGGGATTTGAACCCTAATCAGCTTCCACACACACACACAAACACACACACCGACACACACACAGGCTGTTAGACGAGTGTTCATCCAGTTCAAAATGGACGTGAGGTCATTTCTATCTCCACTGTCTCCCATTGAACACTTTGAAGAGTGTGAGACCTGAAGGACAAGACGGGTTCTAGAAGTCCATGTCCCAACCGGACAGCTCCTCGGGGGGACTGTCCTCATCCGCAGGGTAACTGTCGAAGTAGCTGTGGTCCGTCGGCCCACTGACCTTTAGAGGACGAGGAGACAAGGAGGGAGTTAGGCTGGAAAAACCACTTCAATCTGGAATGATTTCACTTCTTGTGTCTTCTTCTACAAGTTTGGACGATGTCTCCTCTTACCTCTCTTTTCAGTGGAGACGACAGAGTCCTCGCCTTCAGTCCCTCCCAGTTGAAGCCATTAAACCACCTTCAGACACATTACAGAGTGAGTAAAAACATCTTAATCTCTTTCTCTGCTCTTACCCAAACCAACAAGCCCATTAGATTTTATACTGGGAGTTATTCTGTGACAAGGAACATTTTCCTGGAGCTGCAACATCTTTTATGTTTTTGACTGAATGGAAGTCGTCTATAAAAAGTTAAAGCTCTAATGAGTTCAGTGACTCGTCAGCACATTTAAAAACAAACAAATTCTTTATTCTTCTATCACTCTCTGAGTCTTCATAAATCAAAATAATCACAATACACAAAAATAACATTGTAATAACATGCTAATTCATTAGGTTTTTCCAAATAAAGTTTGTCAATGGCATCAATATAATATGAACTTTGATTTCATCACAAACTTAACTCCTTATAATTCACAAAGTCCTGTTTTTAAGTTGCTCCAACACAGTTGTTTTCTGGTGTAAGACTGAAGCACTAATGTGATCAGTCTTCTGAACATGTCCCGCGGCCCACTGCTCATGTTCCGTGTGCACACTGATTATCTAATTGCCAAAGTCATAAACCAGTGGCCCTCGTTCATAATGTTCACTTAGAGCTAATGAGTGAAGCTGATCTCTCCACGGAGATGAGAGTCAACACGAGTCACTTCTTACCTGTGCTTCTTGATGTCTGTTATTCCATTCTTCAGGTTGCCCAGTCGCTCGGAGGGATTTCGCCTGTAAAGTTCACCAGAGTGGGAAATGAGGAAGTTACTGGTTTGGCCCAGAGACACTGGGAGCTCCTTGATTTTTTTAAAGTGCTTTAAGACATTTGATGACTTTGCCTGTGGATTCACTTGTTACTTCCTGTTTTGGTGTCGTACCTGCACAACTTGCGTATGAGGTCCTCAGGTCTCTTGCTGACCTTCTTGGGGAAGTCCATCTTCTCGATGCCTTTCAGGATGAACGTGTACGTCATCATCTGGTCGCTCCCGGAGAACGGAGGACTGTGGAAACGTGAATAACAAACGTGTTTTCATTTCCTTCAGCATAATGGACAACGTGGAGTCCGGCTGAGACATGATCCTGGACGCTCACCTGCCGGTAAGGAGCTCGAACACCAGGATGCCCAGAGACCAGAAGTCCACGCTGAAGTTGTGGCCCTTGTTGAGGATGATCTCCGGGGCCACGTACTCCGGGGTCCCACAGAACGTCCAGGTCTTCTGGCCACACCGGATCTTCTTGGCAAATCCAAAGTCAACCTGGAAACACAGAGATGATCAGCACATTCTAAAAAGGTCCAATGTGGAACCACTAGGGCCTCAGAGTCCGCTTGAAACCAGAACCAGGTGTTCCCTGTGGAACTCACCAGTTTGATGTATCCCTCCGTGTCCAGCATGAGGTTCTCTGGCTTCAGGTCTCGGTAGAGGACTCCTTTGCGGTGGAGGTAGTCGAAAGCCTCTGTGACGCAACCCACACAGAATTTGGCGATGGGCTCGTCAAAGCTCCCCCTGCAGGTGAGACGTTAAAGTGTCAGGAGTCATTACACGAATCCACCTGAACCCTGAGCTCTAGATTTATGACATCAGGACCTGAGAGTCCTTGCTACTCAGTTCTCTGATTAGATAACAGAACAATAAGATGATCACTGTCTCCCACCTGTCTCTGAGCAGACTCCAGATCTCTCCACCCAGACAGGCCTCCAGCAGCATGTACACGTATCTGTTATCCTTGAACGTGCGATAGAGCCTGAGAAGAGAAGCACGGACAACGTGAAAAGTTATGATTCATTTAACAGAACAACATCAACGCTGCTCTACTGTTCATGATCAGCATTTGTGGTTTTATATTTGTGTATTTGATTGCATAGAGCTCGACTGATTTTATAGTTTGGTTTAAAAACATCAGCAGATCTGAGCTTTCCACAGAAAATATTTATATAACGTAAACGTTTGTTTGATAACGATATTTTAGGGATCATATGGGTTATATACGTTGATATATTGGTATCAGAAAAATGTTCTATTCTCTAATATCAGTATCTGCATCAGCCTCCCAAAGATCCATAACTTTCAGGCTCTTATTTTTAAGATTTTTAATATCTAATATTTAATAAATATTATCCAAACCCAAACTTTCTGTTTTAAAATCGACTTATTTTCCTGATCGTAAAAATATCCAGGATGTTTTCTCTGTTCTCTCTCTCTGTTTGATTTAATTATCAATAATCACTTTCCTATATCATCCTAACCATGTAGAGCAATATGATAAATATTCAGGAGCATGTTCAGTATCAGTGTTTGACACTTGAGATACTGTAGGAGATGTTACCCCCCCCCCCCCCCTCTTCCCCTCCCACCCACGATAATGTCCCATATGATAAATGTACAGTAAAAACATGGCGGGTGTGAAGAGGAGGTCAGAGAGTGAAGAACGACTTTAATATCTGAGTCTGTTCTGCTGCATCTGGTGAAACTGGATCAGCAGCACAGGAAAGCCTCGGCTGCAATACTTCAAAAACAAATAACCACTTCTTCTCAGCCGACGTCCTGAGGAGACGTGATCTCATCAGAATCTAATAAGCTCCGACTAATGGAGCCGAGCTTTGTTGTCGTGTGGGACCAGGAAGTGAAACGTCTTCAGGGGACTGACTTGACCACGAAGGGCGAGCGCGCCTCGGCCAGGATCTTCCTCTCGGAGTGGATGTGCTCCTCCTGTCTGTTGTCCACCACGTGCTTCTTCTTGATGACCTTCAGGGCGAAGGTGATGTCTTTGCCCTTCACCTTCACCTGCAGATGGAAACAACCGGAGTTGGTTAGTTGGTTTATGGGTTAGTTAGTTGGATGGGGTGAGGGTTACAGAATCGATGATGCCTCCTCACCAGTTCCACTCGTCCGAAGCCACCGACGCCGAGTGTGGCGATGGCGTCCAGGTGGTCGAAGGGCCTGGACGGAGGGAACACCGACACCATGTCCCTCAGCTGGAGGACATCAGGAGGCAGCGGCTGACTCTGGTGGCGGGACAGAGACCTTCTGGACGGACACGGACACGGAGAGAGGATTAATCCGTGGAATTCTAAATATGACGAGGCCAGGTGGGTTCTGTTTCTGTTTTCACTTTTCAAACTCTCTCCTCCTCTGACCCGTTAATCCATCAGTTCTACGAAGACGTCCCTTTGTCCCACTTCTTAAAAACCCTTAAAAACCTGATTACTCTGTAGAAAGAAATACTCAAAGTGCTTCACCGATGCAGAGTTTAAAGTTTTCTGTGCACTTGATTCTGCCAGCACGTCTCACAGTAGCAGCTCTATGCGAGCGGCTCAGACAGTTAACACAGCGTTCTCTTCATGTCCCTGGCAGAGCGTCTACCTGGCATGTCTCTTCTTGTCGTCGCGATCCAGCGTTGCCACGTAGCCTTGGAGGTACTTCTGCAGCTCGTTGAAGGTGCCCACCGTCTGATCGAATGTCCTGGAAAAACAAAAACAACGTGTCAGCGGCAGAACCACTGGAACGGACGGATTCCACAAGCTCCACGTGGAGGTGACCGTGCTGTCCCCCCCCACCCCCCCCCCCACCACCCCGACATAAACCCACTGGCCTTGTTTCCTTATGGACGATCACATTATATAGACCTGGTAACTATTTGTACTAATCTTTGTTATTTGGCAGAATTACACAGAAAGCAACTATTGGACTGATTCCCATGAAAGGTGGAGGAAGGATGTGGGAAGAGCCCGTTAAAGATCCAGATCAGGGGTCAGATCTTAATTCTCTTTCTTTAAATTTGTGATTTAAGATGTTTTTTAATATTTGAATAATCACACATATTTAGAAAACAGATATTTATGATTTTGTGCAAGTTTGGTGCAGTTTGATTGACTTTAAAGGGAATGTTGGGCCTTGGTGGAGGTTTGTGCCATTCTTGTGTTTTCATTGCTATTTGTCTGTTAGCTTGTCTGTTAGCTTGCCTGTTAGCTTGTCTGTTAGCTTGTCTGTTAGCATGTCTGTTAGCTTGTCTGTTAGCTTGCCTGTTAGCTTGCCTGTTAGCTTGCCTGTTAGCTTGTCTGTTAGCATGTCTGTTAGCTTGTCTGTTAGCTTTCATGTTAGCTTGCCTGTTAGCTTGCCTGTTAGCTTGTCTGTTAGCTTGTCTGTTAGCTTGTCTGTTAGCATGATAACACAAAACAGATGTTTGTAGAAATGGAAGAATGAGAAACGGGACAAGACAGGAATCATTCAATTGTGGCTCAGGACAAACGGGAGGATCCAGAATAACTAACATAAATAATAAACTGATATTTATACGTATCCTCCCCTACTAAACATCTGGATCTATCAGGTTTCCACATGGTCTCGGGGGGGGGGGGGGGGTGTTGTGTTGCAGGTAAACACACTGGAAACAAAGCTGCTCTCACTCTCTGTCGATGACGAGACATTCCACTCCGTTCTCTTCAGCCACGATATTCGCCGACCGGACGTCATCACTGAAACAGATACGTAACACACACACACACACACACACACACACGTGCACAAAAATAAACACATTTCCGACTCCCCGACTGTTTAGATAACGGTTCTGAGGATTCAGTTTCTTTTAAAATGCACGTGAATGATATTAACTCAACATGCGATGGCTGTTAAAACATGTCTCTCCCGGGTCAGGATCTGTTATTCTACCTGATGAGTGCTTTCTCCCCGAAGTAATCCCCCTTGTGCAGCGTGTTGATGGTCTGCGGCACCTTGTGGGCCTCGGTGGTCTGGGTCACCTTCACCTGCACAACAACACACACTGGTTTCACGCGGCTGTTTCCAGTTCACGTCCCAGAGCTTTCACAGGTGCTCTCAATTTGCTCCCCGTGTTTTCACAGTGCGTCGGAAAGAGGACGAAGGGATTCAAAAACAATCAACACGCTGAATTACAGTAATTGGAACATGATGGGTTGTGATCAAGTGGCATCTCGAACACGGGAGGTTTCAACACAAACACTGCCGCCACCTTGATGTTGGGAAACCCGTATGTAATTTGTGAGGCTTTAAAAAACCAGTGGCCTCACCCCAGTCGAGGTCAGACCAGCGGGGCGTCCTCCTGCCGAGGAAAGGCCTCAATGACATCACAGCCGCGATGGTGTGTTTTAACTAAGTGTCCCATTTGACCTCGGTGACCTTCACTTCCCTTGTTTTTTCTGGTGGCAGGCGCTCTCAGAGTTTACTCCCTCTCCGGTCAGGAGGTACAAGGGGGGGGGGGGGGGGGGGGGGGGTAGCGGAGCCATTTCCTGTATTAGCCCCCTTCCTCCCAAACAACATGTGTCTCTCTGGTGTGGTCGGCTCAGCGCTGAGGAGCTGCTGCCTCACGTTGGCTCGTAATGGCGTTTTTGAAAGTCCCCGGTGGACGGGCTGGGCCTCTCTCCATGTCCCTCAGCTCCGCGGTGTCAGGTTGCTGAATTATCAGGCAGGCGGGGCGGGGGGGGGGGGGTATGATCACCACACCCCACACGCTCACATGGAGTTTGACCTGACCTAGTGTTTCAAACTGGTTGGTTACTGGAAGGAAAACTTGTATTTTTACTTGATTTTGACTAATTCACCTCCGTCGTGCTGCAGATTTACTTTCTCTGCAGCGTCCACATCAGTGCATCAGAGACATGTTGCAGAATTGTCTGACCAAGGCACCGGAGGATAGGTTGTGTTGTTGTTGTTGTTGTTGTTGACACTTAAAATGTCTCAGAAACGTGCTACAGCTGCTTCTAGTCATTTAATTGTTCACAATTCATTTCTAATTTAATAATAACTGATTTAAAGTCAGTGAATGCTTCTATTGAGCAGATGCTGAAGGTCACGTCCCTTTTTAACATGAGGACACACAACAGGACTTTGTGTTGTTTGTGTGTTTTTTACCAGATTACCTTTCCCTGAGCGATGATGTAGAAGGTGCTGCCCTCCTCGCCCTCCCGGATGACGTACTCCCCCTTGTCATAGTACTCCTAATGTGCAGAGGGAGAAAGAGGGGGGGGGGGGGGGGGGGGAGGAGATGTGGTGGTCAGAACTGAAGCGTCACATTGATTTAACCATCGAGCGGCTCGGGTTGATTCCTGGTAGCCCCCCCACGCCCCCCCCCTGCCCCCGCCCCGCGGGATCAGAGCTGCGGTTCAGCCGTCGATGACGTTCAACTCAGGAGTTCTAGGAGTTTAATGACACATTCAAAATACAGATCAGTGCTATAATATTATTATACATATTAAAATGGACTGAGCCTATTTATTTCTTTATCATTTCATCATTTTCTAACATTTTTTTCCTTTAATCTAGAAAACTTTGCAGAAGTGGCTGCAAATCGAGAATAATACATTATAATGAATATTGTTCAACTAATCGATTCATCATGAGTCAGGTCAGGTTTATTGACTTTCATCACCCACGTCCGGTTATTCTCTCCATTATTTGATAATTAATGTGGATAAAATGTCTGTTATCACGATGACAAATGACACATCCAGATTCACGACATCATGATGAGCAAAGTGGATCTGAAACTACATTAGAGGAGTTTATCTTCCTGCTCGTATCAAAACCACTTACAGCAGCTTCCTCTTCTTTGAGGTTTAATACGATAATAATTCACTTTTACTAGACTGTCCCACAGGCTCCTTCCAATTCAACAGATAATACTGATCCTGAGCAACGAAGGATCCAACGGGCTGCTCCCTCAGAGGCCGACCTATCCCAGGATTCAATGCACGTCTAGACGTCTCATTTCAGTTTGGACCTTTACGGACTCGGTCTACGAAGGTTCGGCCTCCGAGGGATTCGTCCCCTGAGTCGAGACGTTGCTTCAGTTTCACCTGAAAGAATCGGTTCCACAACCCGAGGCATCACTGTGACTGCAGGTGAAATATACAGCACAGAGTTTTGAGCATGGATCATGAATCAGAATCAACCGGTTCCTCTGGTACAAACCGAGTCGGTTTGTACCAGAGGAACCGGTTGATTCTGATTCATGACCCCTGTCCAGCTGGTGCAGGAGGAGGATCTCACTCGACTGAGAGACAGATCGTTTCGGTGTTTAGCTCAAAGTTTACGAGCTTCATAAAACCGAGCGACACTTTGTGATGTTCCTGAATGAGACACAGAGGTTCAGTTCGTTCCCTCTGTCTGTTGCAGCTCTCGCTCAGAGACACCGACCCCCTGCACTCTGTCCATTTACCAAACCCCAGACACGACAGCCAGACTGCTGAGTCAGCGAGTCGAGCTAAAGCGTTCGGGGGGGGGGGGGTGCAGAGAATGAAGGTGACCCGGGCCGAGGCGTTCCCTGGAACAGGGTTTCCCGCAGCTGAGACAACCGCTCAGGGCTGTGATCCGTTCGGCTGCAGACGACTGAAGCCGAACAAACAAATCAGAGCAGCCACTCGTAAACATTCCCCCGGTGTGTTTACTGTCGGACCTCTCCACACAAGTGGCGTTTTCCTCGAGCGCCCGAGATTGTTTACGTCCCGTTTACGCTTCGGGAGACGCCAGTTTAACACCCGTCCATGACAGCGGAGACAACACGGTTCTGTTTATAAAGACTGTCCGGGTGATGCAGTGGCTGGGCAGGGGGGAGGGGGGGGGGGGGGGGGGGGGGTCCGGATCTGGGCTCAAACTTTTGTCTCTTCAGGGAAAGACAGATGACGCCTTTCGCTAAAAATGCTTGAGAGCGAATCTCCTCTAAAAATATTTC
This sequence comes from Pleuronectes platessa, assembly GCF_947347685.1. NCBI lineage: Eukaryota > Metazoa > Chordata > Actinopteri > Pleuronectiformes > Pleuronectidae > Pleuronectes > Pleuronectes platessa. Next base: position 28,998,308 of record NC_070629.1, read on the forward strand.
AAGTGCCCTGCCCCCCCGACAACCACACACATCCAATTCTTCTTATCTGAGCCATCAACCTGCTCTGAATTGGTTTCTGTGTGTGTGTGTGTGTCTGTGTGCATCTCTGTCTGCCTCACTAAATCAAGAGGAAGGCCCAGACCTGTTTTTTTAGGACCAACTCAGTCTTCAGCTGCTCCTTGAAAGCATCGTGCTGCCTTCAAGGAGCAGTTTGGAAAATCACTTCTGACCTGAGCACGCGTGAGTGATTTGTGTATAAGTAAGAGTCGTTGATTTCAGACTTTCTCACTTTGTGGAGAATTTATATATTTATGGATCCAGGACGGAGCAAAGAATCAAATAGATTAGGTTTTAAAAGTTATCATATATATTGTTATATTTAATTAGCATATTTCCAGACCAGAGACCAGAGACCTAGTTTTCAGGGTTTTCTAATATTACAGTAATCTTCCCCAACTTGAACCTTTTAGTGTAAAACAAAGTGGATCTTATTGAGCAAACTGACTCAGGATCTGTCTTGTCTCATTTTAAGTGTCTAGTGTCAGAAAAAGGTAAAAGTGTGAGTCTGCAGTTTGTGTCCTCGTGTTCACGGCTGTTCTCCTTCCTCCTGTTCTCCTGCTCATTAACAGATCCCTCTCTAAAGGGCCTCCGATGTTAGTTTAAGACCAAATCCACAGTCGTCCGTGTGAAGCTACATTCCAACGTTAATCTGAGGTTCACGTGAGGCTTCGGCCGTCGAGCGGCAGCGGGCACCTTCTAGAAATAACATCCTTTCCCTATGCAGCTCTGTCTTTGTGTTGATGGGTTTGGGTTTCGGTCACGACTCTGGAAGCTGCTTCTGTGACTTGATTCTCTCGGACTCCTCGGAGGAGGAAGTTCACTGCATGTTTTTTTTGCTTGGAACGAGGAAAAACGTGGATTTCTCTCTCATCTCTTCCGTGAGGAGCCACATTTGAAGAAGATCTTGTCTGACAGACTTAAAAATAAGTTTCTCTCTCAGCACGAAGACAGAGGCTACTGCTCGTGAAGATTTCGATTTCTTTTTTCCAAGAATCAACCTGCTCCATTTGGCCTAAACACGGTCACACAACACAAACCACTCATTGTCATTATTCAGGTTTGTCGTCTGTCAGAGTCACATCCTGCTCTCACACCCTGTGTGTGTGTCTGTTCTATTGTGCAGCGTCTTATACTTATAACACAACAAATCCAAACACTCACAATACATCCAAATACTCTGAACACATGGAAATACTCACAACCCCATCAAATACCCTGAACGGCTGAATTTTGTGAGTATTTCATTGGGTTGTGAGTATTTCCAGCATGTTTTCTTTTCCTCACCTCCACTTGCATCCTTCTAGTGTCAGAGACTTGTGCACTTGCAGCAGAGCGTAACATTGTGCATGTCTAAGTGTACGTGTGTTTATTTTCTAGGGGATAACACAATGAAAATATCATTAACTCTGAATTATCCCCCCCCCCCCCCCCTGCCTCCAGCTCCTCGGGCTCGACATTTCAAAACGCTTGAATGAAAAGATGAGACATTATTTTTATCCGTTACTCGTTGTTTTTGGCTATTGAATCTTTCCAGTTCGAATTCCAATCTGCAGATCGGACCTGCCGGAGAAGGCTGCATTAACCCCCCCCCCCCCCCCAACACTCACACACACCGACACAAACACACACATTCCATCCCCCAACTGTTTGACAAAGAGCTTCAATATTATCTGGCCGGGTCTCAACGAACATCTGCACCACTATTAGGTTACAGCCCCCCCCCCCCCCTCACCCACCCACTCAACCCCACCAGCTCCATTGGAAATGACTGAATAAGGAGCTTCTCCCCTCGAGGAGGACGTGAGCAGGACGAGCAGCGAGGGAACGACCTCGAAGCTTCTCGTTGTGAAAAGAAGCTGAGAAGCTGTTTCCTCTCAGGCAGGAGAAATGAAGCGAGTCCTTCTCCTGCAGGTTTCAACACATGCACCCGCGCACACATTCCCCTTCACACACTTGTATGTTCTCACACCAAAAGCCTGTCACTCGCACATCTTTTAGAAATCACTCCCCCCCCCCCCCCCCCACCATTTGAATAAACACTTTCTGGGGCCTTGGTCAAATAATTATGGTAACAATATACAGCGCCCGGCGATGACAGGAATAACACCGGCTCTGTTCATCAACAAGGTAATTTGTGAGGTCCTGCCGACTGGAGGTGAACAGAATACGCTGACATGCAGTAATGGTATACGGCCAAATGGTAATGATATTTTGACAGCAGCTATCTGCAGCGCGCGGGGAGCTGCCAGCGCGTTGTGCAATACAATGAGAAGTCAAATTGTCCCTGCAGGAGAATTAAGAGACAAGTCTGACAGAAGGACTTACCACCTCCAGGCAGTCCACCATTTTGCTGAGCTTGTCCTCCGGTAGATTGGCCAAGAGCGAAACGCTGACGGGAAAAACACAGAAGAGGAACGTTCATTTTGGATTCTGTGGAAATGACCAGAAACATGATGCCAGGGACGTTTCACATAGAACTTCAGCCTGTGTCCAAGAAGTCAGGTAAGCTTTAGAAAATATACACGACCAAACTAATATAATTAAAATGTTATAATCTTGACTTTACATTTTTTATCATATATCACATATCAAAACGCAGCTCCTCTTTTCAGCCTCTGCCTGAAACACTTGAAACCAAGTGTTTGAAACACTTGGTTTCAGGTCCTGTTTCTTTAAGACCCCCCCTCCCCAAATGAAGCCCATTCTGCTCTGATTGGCCAGCCGAACCGCTCTGTGGTGATTGGTCCACATCTGCTCTCTTGCTTTACGCTGCTTTACGACTTGCCGCTAGTTGAACTGATCTTAATTCTATTTGGCCATTAGCGGGTTGGTCGTGTTTTATTCTGACTAAATGTCTAATAGCCATATTTCTACCATTTCCTCTGAAAGCAATTGTTCCTTATTGGCTGTCGAGTGTTACTTCCTTGTTGTCGTACATTATCAATCAACTCGAGTCATATCAGTGAGGTGATGCTTTAGCTAAGTGTCGACAGCTTGGGGCTCTGACCTTCGTAGGAAGTTGCGATGCTGCTCCTGTCGCGTCTCCGCCGTCCTCCTCATGATGTTCTGAAACACCTCCCGGTCCAAAGCCCACGTCCGCACTTTGTTCACCGCTGTAAAATCAACGTCACGTTACCGGAGTCATGGTCCAAATCCCCCCCCTCCCCACCCCCCCACCATTTAACAGCAGAACTCGTGGACCGACGACCACGAAGGAACTTTCTCTTTTCTCCCTCCTCATCTTTCTTCACACGTTCTCGTTTTATTAAATCCCTCCATCACCACAGAGGAGGAATGTGTTGTTTTGTTTTATCGAATGAAAGAAATAGGTGAGAAAAGCAACACTGTGATCCGTCCCGTGTCCCGATGAGTCACATCGACAGAACCGCGGGGACGGGCCTCCATCGGGAACCGGTAGCAAGAGACTGAGCCGTCCTGTATCCACTTCATCTGTTATCATGTTAAACTCTCAGAGAGACAAACTGTCACCGTGTTTCCAGTTCACCCTGAATATCTAGGTCAGGACAAGGTGACCCCCCCCAAGGGCCACCAGTCGGTAACTTGGTTAAATATACAAACCCGGACAAAGAGCGCTCACATCGTGTTGGCTGAGCACGTTCTCCCAACGCAGAGGAGCTGAGAACCAATCAGGATGCAAAGCTGTGGATGTAAAGTCTCTGTAAACAAACAACACGCAGATGCTTGTTTTCTTCGGCTCTAATGACTGATTGGATTCTCCTGCTCCGACAATCAGGTGAATCCTCGAGGAGTCGCTCCGACGGCGATGAAGCTCAGAGAACTTTCAGATCGGAGTCGAGAGAACGTCGAAGGTTCAGAGGAAAAATAACATTTCAGTGTCTTTTACCATCGGCTGCAGTCAGATCTCTCTGGGCACCTTCTTTGAACACGGAGATATGAATTCTACAGTTCACTGACTTGGAAAAATGAGAACAGAGCCTCTTCCCTTCTCACTCCTCACTTATTAACACCTGCTCTCACTTTCAGGGGAAAATGTCAGAAAAATTTGCCATTTTCCAGAGTTTGACTTTCACATCTGCAGCAGAGGGAAGGAAATCACATTTTCTGCTGTGGCTCAGTGCTTTTGTTTTACAGCTCGTCCACATCTCTCCCATTTCTAAGTCCTCTTTCCAAGTCGACATCTATCTCAGCATCAGGACGCTGCTGCTCAGTAGAATCCACATAGTGTAATTGACTTTTAAACTGAAGTTCAATAAAGGAAACTTCCCCCTCGATACAGAATCAATAATTATGACACTTATCATCTTTTCTCACGAGTAAAACAAGGAATAATTCGACCTGTTTAATATCTAATTGTTGTTTCTGCCTCTCTCTCTCTCTCTCTCCTCTACTTTTGAAATCGACTGCAGCTTTAATTCGTCTGATTTGAACATTTGATGAAAACAGATCCAGAGAAGTTAAGGTCTTCTCGGTGTTGACGGTGTTACCTCTCACTGACGCCGTCCGGGTGCAGTTGTACAGAATGGCTAATTCCCCGAAAGTGGTCCACACGGCGATCGATGTGAGCAGCTTGCTGTGCTGAAGCACGTCCAGCTTCCCGTCTGCAAACACCAAACCAAGGACAATCAATAGCTGTTTGTTTTTTTAACCTACATTTAGGACACAGACAAAAAATACACAAGAGACAAACAGATGTGTGTCGCAGACAGAATCTAATGATGTTTAAATGTCATCAGGTTCATTTAAAACCGGAAGAGTCACTGGTTATTTATTCAACGTGTCAGAATTCCTCCTGTGCTGCTGCTCGATACGCAGACTCAGCACAAACTGAGCTGCAGGTTTTATTTCAGTAAATAATAATAATATTTCTTCTGCTACAATATTTGGTGGCTTTTAAAAAATATCCTCCTCCTTCCTTCCATCTGTTTCCTCCTTCAACACAAACACATAACTTGTATTTTTAGGGTCCTGGTCCGTCAGAGACCCTGAAGTAAAACAAATTAAAGACTTGATGAAATGAGCGTCTGTATCAATAATTCATATTTGAATAATCCTCAGAGGTAAAACGTTTGTTTAAATTTCTTGTCTCTTCTGGTTTTCGTCACCTCTGTCCAGCACCTCGAGCTCATTACGAACTTTCCTTTAATTTCAGTTTAGTTTGTTCTCTGTCCAAGAAAATTCTATTAATTTATTCACCTGGATAAACAAGCAAACACATGAATAAAACAGTAAAGAATGAAATAAGAGAGTTTTGGTTCCTTCAGTTCCATTTACTTCCCATCACTGTGTCTGAGTGTATAATCACATCAGGGTCCAAAATTAACTTCGCTCCCCGACCGCGTCCGTCCTGGTGAACCAGAGGAATTCAAACTGTTTCGCCAACAAGACGCTCAACCGGCCAAAATCCATCAAATCTACATTTCTACAAAGAATAACATGAAGCTAGTTAACCTCTCAAAGGTTTACATCCAATAACGTGTGTGGAGAAGTAGAACCAATCACACGCTGTTTCGCTCTGATGTGATTGGCTCGTGGTCAGACCGGCTGCACAATAGGGCAAAGACTGAGAGTCCAGAAATAGTCCGTTTGAAACACCACAGGCCGATGTGGCGAGTTCCGAGGAGTTTTCTGCCAGTTTCCGATTTTTAACTCTCTAACCTCGCAGTCAGCAAACGCCGGTCCCTCCCAGGGGAGAGCAGTCGAACACTGCACAGTTTGGAAAGAACACGCTGACTGAAAATACAGTCGTCAGGTTAATCAGCAGTTTTTGTCGATATCAGCCAAAGGCCTGGTTTCTGAGAATCCACTGGAAATCACAAATGGTCTAAATCTCAGACAGGTGCCTGAACAAAGAACAGATCTATTTCCACTTTTCATTTGCACACAACTTCACCACAGTTTCCTGCTCGCTCTGCTTCTGCTGTCAGTGAACACCAGGAACCAGGCATGATGTCAAAGTCCTGATTTAATGGAAACCTGCTTGAAGCTGAATCACAACGTGCATCATGTCGCTCTGCAGCTTCTCACTCATACTGTACAGAGTCCAGGTTCACAAAATGAAGCCAATGCAGAAGTGCCTGAAGTGACCAGCAGAGGGCGACTATAGAAGTTCATGAGAAGGAAATTCTTCTTCTCTGTTGATTTAAAACGTCAGTAAACATTTTCCTAAGTCTATGTCATACATCATGATGTTCATTTTAAAATTATGATCCATTCATAGTCAAATAGACCATAAAGCACTGTATGCATTGGGGGTGTGGATACTGTGTGATTGACAGCTAGTACCATCCAATGGGTGCAGGTGGATGATGGAGGTAGGCGGGCTCTCTGTTAGGCTCCACCCACCACTCTTTCAAATATGGATACTTCTGGTTTGAAAAAAACAAGATGGCAGACAGCAGCTCACAAACCAATGGGTGACGTCACGTGGGTTGATACCTGCTGTCACTCCACACAAGACTCCGCCCACTGATTCGTCCAGCAGGATTAAATCACCGTCTGTTGGCTTCTCTAGTTCTCTCTAATTGGACATTAGGTGTCGTATGATGTTTAACCACTTTGTGTGTGTCTGTCTCTGTGTGTGTATGTGTGTGGGTGTGTGTGTGTCGGATCTGGTGGTAATTGAATTGAAACCGGTGTGAACTGACCTGCCAGCACAAACAGATGGTTGCCGTGCTCTCCCTGCGTGATGACGTACTCCCCCTGCTGGTAGGTGCGCTCGTACATGCACTCCACCATGTCTTTGAGCTGCTGCAGCTCCAGACGCTTCAGGTACTGGTTCTTGTTCAGGGCGTCGGTCAGCAGCTTCTTCACACTGTCCACACGGATCACAAACAGTTAGACCACTTCATTAGAGCGTAGAGTATTTTCATCCTATGTGATTCCTTCTACTCCATTTAGCTGATGGCTTTAAGATTCTTGTCATCTCTGCGTGAAGGACTGAAGTTTTTGTGTGTTAACAAGAAATATTTATCGTCAATACCAAGTACACAAGTTTAACAGTTGTGTTGACATCACATAATCGGAGCTGTCCTCGCAAACATTAGCCTACAAAGTCAAAATGGCCGCGAACCATTAGATTAAATGTGGACAAACAAGTTCAACTTTGGCTCGTCTCCCTAAACCATCGCTGTGTCGTCTCCGTCTGTCTCCAGCCACATCAGAGATATTTGTACTGTCCCTCAAAATGCTGTTTATTTGGCTCCATGACTCAACCTTGGGTCCTAATTGTTCTGCAACAGGGAAATGATTTGTTTTATACAACGAATACGTGTCGAATGTGAATTATCTTCCTCTGGCTTCACTCGATGTGCTGTGTCATCCTGGGCAAGAGAAGCCTGAAGAAACAAAGTGAGGCTGAGTGAATGAAACCAAGTAAACAAGATGGATCTAAATCATAAAATCATCCTATTTCAATGCTTAAATTATATTATAAAGTGAATAAAGATTATTTCTTCCTTTTCCTTTCGTCATTCTAATCCTGAAAACTGGAGATAGTGAATAATTAATTGATCGTGATGTACATTTATTAGAGCTGATATCTACGTGTGAGAGTGTGATTTAGTGCAGTTTGATAAGTTTTAAGAGGAGTGTGATTACTGATAGTTTTCCTCAGGCGTTCCCGAGGACACCCACGTATTTCACCCCGGGTTAAACATTTGGTCTCCCATGTGAAACCATCACACCCTCAGGTCTCCTTCAGCCATGAATCACCCAAAACAGCCCAAACATAAAATGGTCAGGAGCTGTCAGAGTTCACCGTGGTGCATTTTAACAGCTGCAGCGAGGGGCTGTTCGAAGAAGACATCACTTTCTTCAGGGAGCAGTAAACCAGAGAAGGTTCAGGACCCCGGTTTGAACGCTCACTATAGATCATGAGACGTGGTGGCTGCTGGGAGCGCTGGGAGCAGTGGGAGCGGCGTTCTGTTTATCCACCGTATCGTGTGTGATAAACTGTCACACTGGGCTTCGAAAACAAAAACCAGAGCAGACGACGCTCGCTTCTTTATTATTCACCTCGCGCTCTCTCTCCTCCCACCTCTCCGTGTCATTAACTCGCCCGGCGTCTGCAGCTTGTTGCCCCTCAGACGTTCAAAGGGCCGGTCGGCAGCTTCATCTCCATTCGTTTGGGTTTTGTCATCCATCCATTCTGGGTTTATTAGCGACATATGTTTAAAACATGAGGATTGGATTGAGAGGAGGTGGGGTGGGGGGGGGGGGTGGGGGGTTCTGCATGCTCACATTATTCACTGCAGCGTCGTGTTCATGTCGTTAAGAACAATCACTGAGACAAAAGTTTGGCTGGAATACACAACGCGACTCTCATTAAATAACCCTCAGTCTGTCGGAGCCTGGTCGGGTGCACAGTAAATGATGTCACATGACAAAGATGAATAAAGATCCTCGAGCTGCATTCGATCATAATGAAAGTTTCTACGCTCTCAGATCAGCAGGACGAATGTAAAACATGAGTGTGTCTGTAGAGGTTGTGGTACGATGATGAATTGGCTCAGTGCTAATTGTGTTTGCTCGTTTATCAACAAACGTGTCTGAATGTGGAACAGACGAATCAGACGAGAACACAATGAGGACATGATGAGGACACAATGAGGACACAATGAGGACACAATGAGGACACGATGAGGACATGATGAGGACACAATGAGGACACAATGAGGACATGATGAGGACACGTGGGCCGAGAGTTGAAGAAGCAGCATTGTGTCTCATTCCTCATTTATCTCTTATTAATCTCTATATGTTATATTCTTCTCTGTCGTAACCTTGTGAACACGATATCTCAAGAACTCATTGAGGGAATTTCTTCAAATTTGGAACAAAAGTTTCAGGTGAACTCACAGATGAACTCAAAACCATAAATCAAAGCCCCAGTGTCCTAATAGATGTGCACTGGACTCCTAAGCCAGGGATCAAGTCCCATCTGGGGTCATTTCGGTAGAGTGGTGCAGCAGAAGTGTGCTCGGCCCATAACTTACAGGTTGATGGACCAAAAACCATAATTTAGCCAATTTCCACTGATAGAGGAATATTTCATCTAATGGAGATCAACTAATCAGGAGATAAAAGCTGTAAAATGAGACTGAATTAAAGAAATGAATGTCGACTGAAACGTTACTGGTTGGTGGAGGCATACAACCAGTGACCGGTACTTCTAGATTCATCTAAATCTCTGACTTTCCTCAAATTAAAAAAGGAAAGTCTTTTCTGCTGTTTGATGTCTCAACCTGCGATCAGGGGCTTTTACTAGCCTTGCTTTAAATGTTGCGACTGCATTTAACTGTGTGTGTGTTTCCTAAAGGATGGTCCATTGTTTCCTTTGCTAAAGGAGACAAGGTAGGAGACATTGAAGCACTTCATGTTGAGAGAATTCAATCAGCTCTTATCGTGGCTGCTAGTTAGATACTTCAGGGTCATTTCTCTATGAGGAACCTTCCATCTTGTTTAATGAACTAGTTGCTTCTTCAGTTTTTGATTCTGTCCCACCTGCTGCCGCTTGCATTCTCAAACCTCATCCACGAGGTTCTGATGAGACTGAGGGAATCATGAACCTTCACCATCCTCACGTCTGGCCTCCTTCCTTCCCCAGCTTATCTTTAGAACTTTCCTAAAAGAGACAGAAGACTCACCTTGCATCCTTGGGTACCCGGGCGTTCTCGAAGGAGAACTTGGGCAGGCTGCTGGAGTCGTAGGTCCTGGACGTGGGCTCGGCGGACACCCCGGCTTTGGCCCCTTTCCTCCTGTTGAGGGTCTCCTTGATGCGAACGCCGAGGTTGGGGCTGTTCTTGGCGCAGGTTCTGATGGAGGGAGGTCGAGACGCCAGGCTTCCAGAGGCGCCGCTCAGACCCTTCATCACGTCCTGGAGCTTGTTGAGCTGGATGCACTTGTTCTGCAGCTCCTCGCTCAGCTCGGCCAGAGCTCGGGTCTGCTTGGCCAGCTGCTCCTGCTGACCCCGGATCAGTTGCTCTCTGGCACAGAGCTCCTCATCCTTCCTCTTGCCCTCTCGCTCCAGCTCCTCCACCCGGGCCCTCAGGGAATCCAGGGACGAGATGGTGTAGCCGCCGCCGTGGTCCTTGTGGGCTCGGCCGTTGGAGGCGTCCGCCTGTTTGTAACGCTTTGACTTCATCGAGCCGTTCCCCATGGTATCACCTGAGGAGACGAGAGATGTGAGCGTCAGTGTTTGCTGAGAGGACGGAGTCATCAGCGGGGGGGGTTGAGGTTTCAAACAAAAGAGCTGACGCCGGGAGGAGAGAGAGCCGGAGACAGAAAGAGAGAGCGGATCAGTATATAATGGTCAGAGAGTGTGTGTCCTCCATTTATTATTCAGGAGGCAGGAAGTATTGTGTTACATCAACAGTCACTCCCTGTCTGCTCGGCCGACGGCTGAGGAAACGCTGCACGAGGGAAATCACAATAATCACAGTTCATCGATATCAGAAGATGATAAAGTTCTGATGTGATGGTCCAGAGCTCGACTCTCTGGTGGAGAGAGTGTGTGCGTGGGGACGAAATGTCAGAGAACAATCCGGTGTTTGTTGTGTGGGTCAGTCGCCCCCTCACAAACACACACTGTCCACTTCATGCATCACATTCCTGCTGGGACACGGCCAGTGGATGGCAGGTCACTGCTGCAGCACTTTATTCTGAAAATCCAAACTACACTGTCATCAAACACAAACATCTCCGAGATGCTCCTCTGGTTTTTATTTTAACTCTGTGACTTTAACCAACATGGATTGAAATATTGTTTAAAAGAAATAACATTTCTATTCGCAGATTTATTCATAAACATAATTTTATGACTAGTAATTCTAACATGTATTTTTCTACATTTATAAACTCTAGTGACCCAACGTGGACCGTGTCCTCGGAGGACGTCGCACCTGCTTCGTGTTGAAAGATGAAATGATTCCGTGTTCCTCTCGGCTCTTACCTGATGTCGCAGTTTCCACCGGAGCTTTCAAGCGAAGAAGAAGAAGAAGAAAGAATCAGTTTGTAGATCCGAGCATCAGCAGAGAGACGCTCCTTCCTCCCTCCTCCTTCCTCCTCCTCATCCTCTCCTCCTCTGCCTCCGCCGCGCTCGCGCCGCCTCTCCTCCTCCTCCTCGGCCGATGCGCGCGCCCTCGCTCGCGCGGCGACCGCGGCGACCCGGGTATGATTGACAGGTCAGGAGATCTGAGCCACGTGTGTGTGTGTGTGTGTGTGTGTGTGTGTGTGTGTGTATGTGTGTATGTGTGTGTGTGTGTGTGTGTGTGTGTGTGTGTGTGTGATTGTGTGTGTGTGTGTGTTTGTGTGTGTTTGTATGTGTGTGTATGTGTGTCTGTTTCTGTGTGTTTCTGTGTTTGTGTGTGTGTATGTGTGTATGTGTGTGCGTGTGTTTCTGTGTTTGTGTGTGTGTGTGTGTGTGTGTGTGTGTGTGTGTGTGTGTGTGATTGTTTAAAGGTGATGTCATCTCAAAAGACTTTTTAAATAGCTAGTTCACCCCAAAACTAAAATTCACTACATCTACTACTTGCCACTATGTTGGGGGTGGGGGTGGGGGGATCCAGTCAATCCAATAGAACTAGAGCAACTGATCGATTCTTCAAATGTATAAAAACAACAGAAAACAACAACAAACTGTTCCTGTGGTTTCATCCAAGAGTCCAGAAGCACCGACTTTCACAATCGACTGGAAACTTCTTCATTGACAGCTGGAAAATGGTGGAAGATGGTTAATAAACATTTCATATCACACATTCCTGTTGGGCCTCAGCTTTTTTGGGGACGAGTTGAATTGTGGATCTGACGCGTGAGGCCTTCACATCCACGAACGATTAATTGGTTTTCCCAGCGTGTGTCTGAGGCCTGCAGCAGATTCCATCGACTCGGAGCAGAGATGGCAGGTGTCCAGATCTGATTCCACTGCAGCACAAAACCACTGAGGCTCAAAACCACTGACACTCAAACCTGAGTCAGAGGCGCTGACCACATGTATTTGATGAGTAGACTAGGTTAGTACCTTCACCAGGGGGCGGAGTTACAGCCTCGGTCACTTGCTCGAGGGAACTGTGGCAGGAAACATGTTCAGATTGGAAGAATTTAATGTTCCGGTTGAACAGTGAGTTTAAACCACACAATGTAAATAAAGATGGACGACAAAGTGAAGCCAAATCCTCTTGATCGCCCCCTGCTGGCTGGCTGCAGTGTAGGTCTTTCAACTCCTTGTTAGTGGATGGGACATGAACCAAACTAAAGTCAGAATTCTCGTTTACCTGCCAACTTGAGACAGAGGTAGTAGACCTGAATCAACACATGGACACAGATATACAGAAAAACATGCTTAATACATTCATAAACAAATGTAGGAACAAAGAAATAGATTAAGAAATAAGTGAAGGAAGAAATAATGTATAAATACAGAAAAATATATACACATAGTGCAAATAAATGAATGAACATAGGATTTCTTCAATAAATAAATAAACAAATGTAAAAGTGATAAATGAATGCCAAAATCAATGTAGAAATACATAGACAGATATATACATGTAGAAATTAATAAATTAGAGTATGAATATAGACTTTGATATATCAATCAAATTGTATTTGTATAGCCCATATTCACATGAATGATATATATATATGAATTTATAAAAAAACAAGTAATTGTAGAAATACAGAAAACACATTTTTATAATCACAAACTTTAATAATTGTTTCAGACATTTATCATTTATTTATTTGTTTACATTTGTGCAATTGTTAACCCTTCATAGTTTATAGGTATGAATTTATGTTTTTACATTTATTCATCTATTCCTAACCCACAGTATTCATTACTGTCTTCTACAGCTGCTATAACTCCCTCTGGCCACCAGGTAGAGCCACATATGTATTTTTATAACCTTTCTCCACCTGATCTCTGGTCTCTTCTTTGCTTCAAATATTAACTGAAGTTGTTGTACATTATACAAAACTCAATTCATAACCTCAAAGAAAGTGTTCAAGTGAAACTTAACTTCTGATGTTATAGATGTTTTTATAAATATTCTTCAAGTTATACTAGAAGCTTATTTTCATATAGTTTCTGTGCCATGGTTTCACATTGGATTCAGAGTTTTAATCTTCTGTTTTATTAAAACACTTCCTGGACATCGACTTCACAACTGGTGAGTCCACAAGTTCATGACTTCAGGGTTGTGTGTGTGTGTATGTGTGCGTGTGTGTGTGTCAATATGGTACAAATACATACAAAGCAATTGCAAATTTTTTGAAAGCTCAAACTTTAGGTTTTTAATCGTCCTCCTGGAATAAACCATGAGGAGGATTAAAAGCTCTCTACCTTTGAAAAATGTTTTTCACTTTGCTGAAAAAATGACTCTGTGTCATCAGCATAGTTCTGGTGCGACCAGTTGTTTTTTAATAACCTGGACGAACATTATGGTTCTAAAATTGATCCATGGGGAACTCCACATGTGGTAAAAAGTTTTTTCCCCCCAATAATACTCAAATGGAAACTGCCATTGTTGAAGTTTCTTTACTGTGGTTGGTTAAAAGTCAGATTGGTAAAGCTCCTGTATTTTGTTCAGTAATCATAGTTGTTATTTTGGAAGTTTTTTACTTCTTGATATGATTTTCATCCTCTCACAGTTTTATTCTTGACGATCGTCTCAACTCGACTTCACTTAGGTTTTGTGTTGAAGCAACTTTCCGCTGAAGAAGTTTGAGAGAAGAAGTGAAAAGCTTGAAAAAGCCAGTAAGTGATTCTTTGAGTGGAACTTTTCACACAGAGAAGAAACAGAAACATTCACTTTGTAATTTTAAACATTATTTTATTAACTTTCTCTTTTCAACACAACTAATTCATTTATAAACGGTTCCTCTATTCAATTCAAACAGTCCAAGTACAAATGGGTGAACACATCGGGGGGGGGGGGGGGGGGGGGGGGTAGAACATTATGTACACAAACACGACAGCACTCTGTGGGAGGAGTCAAGGCGAAGCTCATGTCAGTCAAACACATTCGACTTCATACTCTGAGCTGCTGCCTCCAAAAATAAATCTCATACGAACGTGTAAAAAAAACAAATAATAATAACAATAATAATAATTAAGCCAATATCTGAAGACTACTTCAGCTGGTTATGTACCTAGTACAAAATTAAATAAGACGATAGTATTGGCACGAGGACATAATGCGTCTACACAGAGTTATAAATAAAACAGGGAGGAAACTAGACTCAGGCGAAATAAAAACAAAGACGAAATCCTCAGTTCACATTATTCAACCACACAAATCCATTCACTGTTCTGACTGAACCACCAGGGGGCAGCACAACCACACTCATTGACCACGTTAGGCAGGTGTAGCAGGGACACGGGGCCCTTGACTCCTGTCCTCAGCAGCTGAGGGACATTTAACTCCCACTCGATCAGGATCAGCAGGAAAACGCACGAGACTACGTTTGATTTACGTTCACTGACGAAGACCTCGGTACGTTTCAAACAAGGAGAGTTCGATCCCCGGGTTTCCTCAGCACAGGAGGTGAAGGTTCCATCGAGGTTTTACGTTAACGTTCAGCAGGTTTACGCAAAAACTACTCGGATGATTCTCTTGAAACTTGGTGGAACAGTCGGGTGAGAATCTGGGAACGTTTGGCACGGATTTGGATAAAAAGGCGGATCCAGGAATATTCTAATAACTTCCTTTAACATTGCAAGATCATGATTTTGTGAATTTCTCAAGACATCCTGCAGAAATCCTAAAAGTAGAGACTTTAAATCTATAAACAGCTGAAATTTGAACTATCTCAGCCAGATGTTTAATATGAGCAGTTTGTCCTTATGCATCTAATTTAGATACATAGACCTGTAAATGCAAGCTAGTGATGAAGATGCTGCCCCCCCGTCAGAGAAACACTTTGTCTGGAACGTACTGAGGCTGAAATGGGTCAAAGACACAATAAATGCTGCTCAAGAATCACACAGTTTTATACAACACACACACACAACAACTCATTTTCTATCTTTTAAAAACGCAGCCAGTGCATTTTTCTCGTACAACATCACATTTAACAAAAAACCTTCAAGAACACGAAGCGGGAAAGAAGCTCGTACGAAAGGAAAAGAGACGGAGCGGGAGACCATGGCTTCGTGAGGAACTCGTGTGTTCAGGTTCGATCCCCGTTCAGAGTGCTGGCTTGTGGAACCAGAGAGCGTTAGCCAACCGGCAGCTAACGTTGTAGTTTCAGTGGAAAAACAAGTGGCAGAGGAACGAGTCCGTTGACGCTCGTTTGTCGGCGTCCAATGTTCCGGACGAGCACAAGCACCTGCCCGTGCTTTTATTCTGACAGTCTGTGGCGTCTCTCTTGTTGTTGTTCTTTTTTTTACAAAGACCCTACAAAGTCATACAAAGATGAAAAACGAGCAGGAGCGTAAGGAAAAGCAGAGCTTGGTAGAAATCTGAAGCCGGAGGGAACAAAACGTCCTCGCCAGCCAGAGTAGAGATTGTCTTTTCCCTTCCGATACGGGAATACTTGGTTTGGACAAGGTTTGGCTTCCTTGTCGGGGGTTTGTCTTCCAACTGGGTTTCTTCAGCTCGGAGGTTTAGACCCTGCTTAGCAGAGTGGATCTGTGGGGAGGAGAGAGAGAACTGGGGTTAGAGCGATGACAAACTGGATCCTCTGGTTTGTGGAGTTTGTTTGCTGCTCTATTAAAGTGTTTAACACGTGGTCTTTAAAACGTGAGCTGAGGGACAGTTTGTCTTCAGAAGTTTTATTTTCTCGTGGTGACGTGAGCAGAGCGACACTCGTTCCCTGAGCGACAGGACGTATTGTAACCAGAGGCGAAGCTCGGGGCGGCCGAAGAGCTGATCACCGTCCATAGATACTGGCCTGCATTACATTGGCCACTAGGGGGCAGACTTCTCCATCAAGCTTACTGACATGTAAGTATCTTACTATGATTTTTTTATTTAATAACAAACTGTTCTAAACAAATAACAACAGAACGTTTGTATGTTTTTGACTCAGCTTTGGTCTCCACCAACTCCCAAAAGAAAAAATCAGACACTAACTTTTAAATAATCTTTAAATGGCTGATTGTTTGACCATCTTGTCTTCGTACAGAATTAACAGCTACTGGTACAAAACCAGTACTAAAGGTTTTTCTTTTATCGTTACAAAAACGTAAATGTTCATTTATGCAGCACATTATGTTTCATGGGAGTCATGAGTCATGAATTAATATTTATTTATCAAATAGCACTTTATAAAATCAGATAATAGAAAATTTTACATTTGGTTTGTGAATACGTGTGATTATTACTGAGCTGGACTGTTTACTTGTTTTAATTGTGAACCAGAGAAAGTGATCTTTACCCATGTTAACACAAATTAAGGTTTGTGTGTTTGCTCGGTTATGAATCTTCATGTATTTTAAACTTGAATCTTTGTTTAATAGCAGAGGTTTGATTGTGAGTCACTGAGATCTGCACTCGTGTCTCAGGAGAAACACATCGACACTGATTCAGTTTGTGTTCATTTAACTTCAGTGTGTGATGCTGCAGCGAGGAAATATCCCTCCGTCAGCTCTCCTGGGCTTTCATCAGCCGGGTGGAGTGAACAGGACACACACACACACACACACAGACACACACCCAGTGCTGTGGGAGGAGGGTGTATTCTGCATTGTGTGTGTGTGTGTGTGTGGGCACAGGATATAATTGTGTGAAAATGACTGATGTCCTTTGCATTTGTCTACGCAAGCGATGGTGTGACCAGGAATAATGAGTGTGTGTGTGTGTGTGTGTGTGTTTAATGTATTTATTGAACAGTGTGCAGGTCATCATTGTGTGACCTACATCCCTCTGGTGGGGCTGGTCAGTGCAGAGGCAGGAAGTGATGTGGGGTGACAGTCGAGATTGAAAGAATCAAAAACCCCTGAGGGTGTGTCTGTGTGTGTCTGTGTGTCTCTGTATGTCTTTGTGTGTCTTTGTGTATGCTCATACACACCTCAGAGACTTCCATCTGTCCTTCTCCATGTGGTTCTCAGGACCTTCACTCTCGTATGACGCCAGATACAAAGCTGCCAGCAGAAGAAAAGAAAATCAATAAGCATTACTCATCTAAGAAATGATTTATTGAAACTGTGACCGATTCCTGACATGAAATATTATTGTGATTGTGATTTAGCACAAAGGTTCTTTATCATCATTCATTCACTGTCCTCCACCGGGGAGGTTGTGACCTCTGCTGTGGAGGTTACGTTTCCAGGATCACGTGAAAACTACTGAACTGATCCTGGAATCTCTTCTCTCTTTCTCTAACATGCTGATGGACACGTCCTCTCATTGACACTGATTCCCTGGTGAACCCACTCACCGTCCTCAGGCAGCACCGGAGCCGTCAGCAGGTACTGCAGGATCTTCCGGTCCTTCTCAAACGGACACTCCACTTTCTTCCAGGCCATGAACTCACTCACTTGTTTGGCGAGTTCCCAGAATTTCTGAAATGAAACCGCAAATGGTCAAAGGTGAAAAAGGAGCCCACATGTCAACCAGGCCTGAATCCCACAGTTCACTGTCACTACTTGACTCCATGTTCCGAATCCAGCACCCTCCCTCGCTGCCTTTGAGCAAGGCATTTAACCTTGTAGGGCTGGCGGTGGTGGGTCGGCTGCTCCGAGGTGTTAATCTGTTTCGTGTGTTCGAAACGTCATCGACAGAAAAAGACTTCAGCAGAGTTTCCCAGGATAAAATTAAGATTTAAAAATAGAGTGTGAATCAGAGAAGCTGTGAGTGGAAACACTCCTGATGTGTGTGTGTGTGTGTGTGTGTGATCCTTGGAAACACAGCTGAACTTTACACACTTTACTTCTTCTTTCTCAAAACTCTTTGGGGAAGTGGAAATAATCGAGTCTGTCTCCTGGCGTGGTGACGTTTTCTGACCGAGACATTGGGGGGGATAAACTGTTGCCCAAGGGAAACTCCCAGTGGGGAATTCAAACCCCCGCTCACCTCAAAGTTGATGCGTCCGTTCTGCAGCCTGTTGGCACATCCCTCGTTCAGGAAGTAGATGTCTTTAATGAGCAGGCTGAAGAAAGGGATGACGATCTGTGAGGAAACAGAAAGAGAGAGAGATTTAATTTCACTGGGAAGACGTGAAGGGGATTTCCACCAAACAAACTGTGAGTGTGTGAGATCTTTGTGAATATCGATTCAAAAGAGGATCCATGACAAAATGAAAGTTAACCAGCGAGCAGACGTGTGGCAGCGTGTTCAGAAAGAAATTACCCCAAAAGTTTCCCGAGACAGATTCCTCCGATCAACAATAGAGAAGTGAGATGTCAGGTCATTGTGGGAGTGATGGGATTTTACTTCTTTACTGGTAGAAAACTAAACATCAGGACCGGAACTGGTTTCTACTTTGACTTGTATGAACACACGTCTGTAGCAGAGAGGAAGTCATTTTCACAGCTGGACACAGAGAGAGTCGAGGCCCTGGAGCCAGAGTCGGGATTCATTCGATTTATTTCATGTTTATCAGCTGTTTTCTGATTATTCTCTGTTTTCCTATTTCTTATTCCTTCTTATTTTGATAAAGAAATGTCTCAGTTATCATCCAGGTCGGATTGAAACAAGCTTCAGGAGCAGAATGTGAGATTTAACTGGACATAACGTGAATTCTGCTGTAAATCATCTGTTGAGCTACAACGTTCAGATCATTTCCATATTTGATCAAAACAAACCACGAGCTTTGTCTTTGTTGACAAGTTCAACAGCCGAGTGGACGCCCCCCCCCCCCCCCCGCCCCCCCGCCTGACAGCAGAGGTCACAGGGGGCAAGAACATACCAGACTTCTTGGGAACTTTCCGTTTCACGACCCCGACCTCTTGTCTGTTTGTATTTCTGAGCTCCAGAAAACAAACCTCGTGGAGCCAGACACTCACTGACGGTCCACTGTGTTTCCATGAACCTGTGATTCAACATGTGATGACGTGAGGGGAGGAGAACCGCTAACGCCCGGCGGCCCACGAGCTCGGAGCTGGCACGGACCAGGGCTGGGCGGGGGGGGGGAACGCTATGTGATCTGGCAGGCGGCCATGTTTTCTCTTTCCTTCACAGCGTGTTTTGAGGAGGAGGAAAAAACCAAGACCCTCGTCAGATCTGGACCCATTTATAACTGTCCCCTCGGAGCGCTGCACTGTTGCGTAACCTCTGTCCGGCGTCCAGGTCCACTGAGGACAGCGTGGACGTGGGGGACACGGCGTCCAGGTCCACTGAGGACAGCGTGGACGTGGGGGACACGGCGTCCAGGTCCACTGAGGACAGCGTGGACGTGGGGGACACGGCGTCCAGGTCCACTGAGGACAGCGTGGACGTGGGGGACACGGCGTCCAGGTCCACTGAGGACAGCGTGGACGTGGGGGACACGGCGTCCCGGCGCTAACGAGACACAACAAGCAGAAGCTCCGTGGTTTGTTTTCCTGCTTTGACTTCAACCAGTTCTCCTTCATGTTTAGTGTTGAACTACACATGGAGATAAACATCTCAACTCTTCACACGACTGTAATCAGCTCAAAGTGTCTTTAGATTGAATTCTCCCTGTTTGGTTCCTCCCAGCACAGAGAGTTCAGATATGAGCTGAACCAGTTTAAAGAGGTGAGATTGTATCGTCTCCTCTGTGGTTCTCACCTTC
This sequence comes from Pleuronectes platessa, assembly GCF_947347685.1. Classification (NCBI taxonomy): domain Eukaryota; kingdom Metazoa; phylum Chordata; class Actinopteri; order Pleuronectiformes; family Pleuronectidae; genus Pleuronectes; species Pleuronectes platessa. Next base: position 29,018,045 of record NC_070629.1, read on the forward strand.
TCCCGGCTGCTGTTGGCGGTGATGGATCTCTGCGTGGCTCCTCTCAGAGACGTCCTGTAGTTGTAGAAGTTGCTGGAAGGATCCATCTGGTGCTGAGAGGAGGAGAAAGAAACAACAGAGTGGGTTTAGGTGAAGTTTGAAAGCTCCGGTCAGAACTCGATGAATCGACCCAGATGTGCAGAGCAGCTGAGAGACGAGTGGATGAGAGGGAGCAGAGCTGTCAACAGGCGGCTGAGGAACCAGGACATTTCTACCAGTCGATCAAAACTAATTTTATTACAGTTGATGTATTTCTTTGTTTGTTCTGTTGTAAAAAGTTTTCAAGCTGCTTGTCCCACCACTGAGAACATTTCCTACATTTCTTCTTACTTTTCTGTTATTGAATTTGACATGATACATGAAAAGCAAGTTATTTATTATACTTTAATAGAAACAAGGTTTATATATGTAATATTTAAATGACTAAACCAGTGGCAGAAGAACAATATCAAATAGCCAACGCAGCAAATTATAAATTAAGTATAACTTTAATATAAATATATATAACCTTTGGACTTTACTCGTCACATTTTATATTTTGGTTTTTCGGTTTTAATGCCAGTTTTAGTTTTTCATCTATTATGATTTCTACCCTTTTAATGTTTTATCATTTGAAGTGTTTTTAGGGCAGATGCAACATTTCTAACTCACTTTTATTCTGGTTCTTACACGATGTGTCCTTGTGTACTGATTGTGTGTTTTTTGTTGTGCAATGTACTGATGAAGATGAATTTCCCCATGGGGACGATAAAGTATATTTTGGATTTGCTCTTCTGAACCTGCTCGATGGAAACTCACCTCTAAGATGTCGAACTTTGCCGTCTTGACTTTGCTCCAGGTTTTCTTCAGCCGAGACACAGGACTCATGTTCATCCCAGCTGCAGGACGGACACACACACACAACAAACAACAACAATGAGACAGATATCACACATCACAGCCAACACCCAAACACCACAGCACATGGCATTTTCCCATTGAGCCAGACAGACACACACACCTCCCCCTCTTCCACCCTTTCTCCCATGACATGTCAGCCATCCCCCTTTTCTTTCTTTCCTCTGTTGTTTCTTCTGATGCAGCGAGGCAAAGGAACAATGGAGTTAACACACGCCTCGTTTCCCCTGCCAGCCCTATGCTTCCCATATGGTAATCCTCTGTGTGTGTGTGTGTCTGTGTCGCCACCAGAGCAGAACCACAACACAAACCTGCAGTAAACAATGGAGCTCAGTTTTTGTTCTGTAGACACAAGAAACATAAACCACTAAAACCAGCAGAGCCTCATTCTGTCCCAGGAGACGGTCTCTTGGTCCCGACCACAGCGAGTGGGACCGAGCCCGTCCTCTCCAGACGCACAAAGACACGAGTGTGTGCGAGGACAGGTGTGAGCCGTCCTCCTCTTCATAAACACACTGTTCACATTGTTTGTGTTTTAAGGATCATTTCACCCGAACTACTACACAAAGAGATGTGAAGTGATATCCGATTTCCACAAAACAAGGTGGAAGACAAGGGCCTAAGAAAGAACCTTTTAACTTTGTCTGAACACATCTAGTGGATCTGGATCTAGTATAGATTTAAATTGTGCTTTAAGTGGATAAAGTCTTTTTTCTGCCGATGCATGGAAACAAATAGATCCAGTGAAGTTTCTCTTTCTCAAACGTTTCCCATTCCCCAAATTCTGAAGACACATTTGTCTCTTTTCACAAAAAACAAAAGCAGCAACTGTCCGCGACTTTAAGATAATTAAGTCAAATTAGCTTTTCATTATTTGAGTGAACTAACACTTTAATCACATCACTACAGCTGGGTCCCTGGAGACAAGTCGGGGGGGGGGGGGGGGGGGGGGGGGGGAGCTTTGCCTGAGGCTGTTTTCTCTCTCTGTCTCTGTCTCGGGGGAGAAAGACGAAGGACAGCTGGACACTCGAATATCCTCCACTCTCATCATCACCGTCCCCTCCTCCCCCCTGCCCCCTGCCCCCTGCCCCCCCCTCACACGGACTCTGGTCAGTGCTGACCATCTGCCTGGACGGGGTCGTTCTGCGTCCTCTGCCAGCTGCCCCCCCCCCCCCTCCCACCCCCTCACGACCCCTCCTCTCGCCCTCAGGCCTGTGTGAAGATGACCAGATTGAACAGACGCACAAACGCTCGGCTGCAAAGTGGAAAACAGAAAGTTCTTTCCCACATCGGACCGAGATTCTATCGAGTCAATTATCTGCATCGTCGTCGCCTCAGCTGACGACTCTCACTCACATCATGAGGCTGCAGTAAGTCACATCAGCTGGAAATGAACCGAGACCGAAGTGGTGAGAGGTCCGTGCTGCAGAGGGAGATTACATCTGCACCAGACTCCCACTGAACAACCAGTTGATTCACTACACCGATCGGACTCAGTAGTGACTTTAAGAAACTGCCCCAGAGCAGCAGAGGGAGGAGCAGAGGGAGAAATGTGACGGCCATCGGTGCAAATGAATATTTCACCACAAATCAGAGACATTTTGTTCTTAACTGATATGAAAACACAAACTCACAGATGATCGCCATGAGGGAGTTGAAGTTGCCGATGTTGAAACATTCCCGCGCCACGTCGATGAAGAACTCGACGACTCGAGCTCGGTGCTTCTTCTTCACGGGCTGTGGACAAAATGAAGACTTCTGTTAATTACACGAGTGATTCCATCAGGTCTGGACTCATTGGAGCTCTTCATTGACACTTAGTGCAGAAAGAAGAACTTATTAAAAAACTATTTAAGCTCTGAATTGAGTTTCCAGGCTTTCAAATGTAAGATCTAACAGGTTTTCTTCATTTTAAACTGAAGATATGAGTTTTTATCACATTGTTAGAATCTTCTTTGAGCTTCGTGACCTCTTCTGACATTTCCTGAACTAAACAATCTGCAGTCGGAGCCTCTTCGACTCCAGAAGCAGTGAGAAGTGAACCCTCGTGACTCACCATGCAGATTTCTGTGGCCACCAGGTAGCTGAGTCTGTTGAACCACTCCACGTAGGCCTCCAGGTTGCTGGCCTTCTTGTGATCGCTGAAGCAGCTCTGCAAAAAAAACAACAACAACAACAGGATCTTAGATGAGACAAAACAACAAAACATGAACAGAGCTGAACTGGAGAGTTAACGCAGATCGATGAGGATAAAGAAATAATAAACTCCCGGCTTCATCGAGCCAATCACAGTCCACTTCACTCTGCAGCGGTCAGTGTCTCATTATTCATGCAGCTCCTTTGTTTGGGTTCTTCTGGATCTAATTCCACACATTCCTCTGGCCTGACGCCACGCTCCCCCAGGTCGAGCCTCCCGCCAGGGGACACGTCGGACACACACACACACACACACACACACACACACACACACACACACAAACACACTCGTCGGGCTAAGAGAGAGGCGAGTCTGAGGCACAAAGGCCGTCTTAACCCCCCCCCCCCCCCCATCACCTGGCTTCCAAAAATGAGCTGTTGCCTAGCAGCCGAACGCCAGACAAAAGGACCGACTGCCAGACACACACACACACACACACACACACACACACACAGACACACAGACACACACACCCCTTCCCAAAACAAACCCTGGGCTCCAGCGGTTGCTATGCGATGAGGTGCATGCATGCCCATCTAATCCAGACATTGAGATGATTTGAGGAAGATTGTCAGTGAGGTGTGGCCGGGTGTATCTATCTGCATGTGTGTGTGTGTCTGCATGTGTGTGTGTGTGTGTGTAGCGGGAGACTAAATACCCGCTACACACAGTCTGGAAATCAGCTGGCCTCTCTGTGACCCCTTCAGCCCGTGTTGTATAAACCTAACATCCGTCTGCTGGGGAAACTAGGCCGTCTCATTTCTAACCCACAGACACAGAAGGATCAGGTCTGCCTCAGTGTGTGTGTGTGTGTGTGTGTGTGTGTGTGTGTGTGTGTGTGTGTGTGTGTGTGTGTGTTTGGATGTTACCTTATCATTGTCGAGAGGGTCTTTCTGGACGAAGGCCTGGACGAACTCTTCAGGTCCGATGTAGCTCAGTCTCTCCTGAAAAGGGAAATGAACTCAGTGAGTGTTTGGTTCAAATCTCCTTAAAAAGAACAAGAACCTTCAGACTCTGAACTGTGCAAAGTGACACATAATGAGAACAAAGCTGAGGTCAAACACCACAGTTTGAAATCAATGCCGTGTTGAGTCTAATCCGTCACATGTTCTCCGCTGCACATCGATCGGCTCGTTCTCTCTGAGCCGACGCGAGTTCGAGTCCCTGACAGGATTTCACATTGTTCTTTGGAGGACAACATTTACATCTTAATCCGGTTTGATGCGTCACCACGAATGATGGATTCGGTGCGACGGTCTAAACAGATGATCGATGGGTTCTCACCAGTTCTATGTGGGTGAGCTGCTGGGCCACGGTGAAGGGGTCGTTGCAGATGGACAGCATGTCCCTCTGGATGGACGCCTGCGGCTTCGCCTTCAGGGCCGTGAGCCGCTCGGCCGCCGTGGCGTTGATCTTCACCAGCGCCTCCTCGTACTGGCTGAGCACCGTCAACCTCCTGATCAGGCCCTGGCTCATCTGCCCGACCGCCTTCCTGTACACCTGAGGGGGGGGCGGAGGGGAGGAGAGGAGGGTTAGATAAAAACACACAAAGTTCAGCAGCTTTGAGCAGTTTAGTTCATCTCAGAATCAACTGGGAACTCTGGATCATTGACGACCTCAGTGGAAACCACACCAGCCGCTCTATCGCCGTGTCAGCAGAAATAACTGACGCCTGCTCGCAGCCAGAAACTGCAGAGCGACCCTCAGACTGAGTTCATTCTGCAGAGCGGCCTCCTCTCGGTCACGCACTGGGAGGGTCAGGCACTGGGAGGGTCAGGCACTGGGAGGGTCAGGCACTGGGAGGGTCGTTACGGCCTCTCAGCTCAACGGGGGCTGAGGAGGGCGGACTCTTGACTTCCTGGCCTCAGGGGTCGAGAGGTCGAGAGGTTGAGAGTTTGGAACATTCCACCGACTCAGACCAGGCCACGATTAGATAAGTGTTCCCTTGATGACACAGTTCAGCACAGAAGTTGCACAAGCGGGTCTCCAGAGGCAAGGAGCACAGACATGTGTGTTTGATTGCGTGTACGTGTAGCAGACTGTGTGTTGTTGTGTAACTGCGGAGGATTCTTTGGTACCGCCGCTACGAGTGGTCCAAGAAATCGGGGGGGAGCTGAGGCCCCTCTCCTTGTGACCACATCCCTTCTCTCTGGACTTTCTGCCAGTTCAGACTCCAGACTCTGGGTTTTTACAAACAGGACTCAGGTTCAACGAGGTGAAAAGAAACACAACCAGCTTTGTAATGGAGGTGGAGGCCCCGAGCCGAGGAAATCAGATGTGAGTTCCTCGGTGGAGTCGACTCTCATCACTCAGCTGGAAACGACCGGGGCGGCAACTTTTCTGAGATTCACTTCCAGGGGTGGGACTAATGCGTCTGCCTGTCGGTGATGTGGCTGTTACAAGTGTGATGAAACACACACACACACACAAACACACAAACACACAAACACTCAGCCAATCAATTGCAGCTCTGTGGATATTGCACTTTCGGGTGAGGGATGATTGCAGCAGCACAGGACAGAGGCAGAGAGAATGAAGTTGTAGAGAGAAATGAGGTTTTCATTCTGCAGTGCGAGTGGAGACGGAGCGACAACAAGGGAGGAGATAATATATTCAAATGATCAATGCTCCTTTAGGAAGGTGGCGACGCTGCTAAAGACGGCAACTAATCATATTTTTCATTATCGGTTATTTTCTGCAGTTTAACAAGTCATCGGTGAAATGTCAGAAATAGGCTGGAAATGACGATAAAAAGATGATAAATTAAAAACACTCGTCTGTTCAACTGAAAGTCAAGAACCCAAAGTTATTAAATTTAATAAGACACCCCCTTCATCATATTGTATTGGTATTTTTGGCTTGATAAATAATTTTTAACATTGTTAATTACTTTTCTGGAAATGAACCAGCTCTTGATCCCACGGCTGCTGAAACATGAACTGTTTTGTAGAGCTAACTCGTATAGAACTTAAAATCTACTCGTGCTCAAATCAAATTATTATTTCTATTAGTATTAAAGTGTTAATAAAAATAACAACATTAAATCTGATCAATGGCTGCAGCACTTCATGAGATACCTCCACCCAGTCCCAGTGATGTCAGTGGTAAACACAGTGCCCCCTCAGCTGATGCTTGACCACCCTCCTGCCCAGTTGGCGACACTGGGACACGCCACCAGTGAAAATCGCTTCAGTGGCCACTTCAGATTCAACCATCTGCCGCGGCTTCTGTCCACACTGCACACAGAGGACAGGCCGGGGTCGAGACAAATATAGTCTCAGATCTCCGAGCGTGAGTCGCTTCACGGCATCGACCCACGGAGGTCCTGTTCTCCTTGGCTGAGTCGTGCCTCTTCTGTGGAGCACCACCTGACCCACGTGAGGGCCGGACTGTTTTTAGCAGCTCGGCCGAGCAGCACTAATGAACAGATAGTAAAAGATGCACTGGGGGGGGGGAGGATTCTATCTGCAGGCGGGTCCGAGCTGCCAAGTCAGGAAGGGACAGAAATACCTTCCCTCCGTAAGACGTCCCATCCAGGTCAGGTTCTCCAGAGAGGTCAAGAGGTCAGTCCATCGTTTAAAATCATATTTTAACAGTTATGATATCAGCTCCTCTGGAATCAACTGACCTGCAGATATTGATAAACGTACAGTGACCCTTCATCATAAACGAGTCGTCTGCATGAGGCATCTGGTCTGAGAACGTCTGTCTTTTACTTTGTGAAGAAAAGCAAGAGCTGAGGTCAGATGAAGATCAGTGCTTGTTTTCTTCTCCGCTGCCGCTTCCCTATATATCCAACCACATCCATAATGACAGCCCCACTCCCGAGATCAAGGTCCTGGAATGTTTGGAGTGTGGTTTTGGACACGTCTCTGGCCAGATGTTCCCGTGGGGGGGGACATCTATTTTGAACTGGAACCCGTTTTCCCAGAGAGCTGCGGTTCAAACGCTCTGGAGAATCAGCAGCTCAACTCTTTAACTCCAGAGTCGCTCGGGTTGTTTTTAAATGCGTTTTGTTTTCAAATCTGTGAAAAACACGAATGTAAATCACTTTGTGCTGATGTCAGCGGCCTGCGTGCTCACACTTCTTAGAGAAACCATCATTTGTGCAGATTTAATCTCTGAGAATAAACCACGGACAGTCAGAGTCAACCTGGACAAACTCTGCATTAAGTTTTTATTACATTTGTCTATTCACTGAAAGGGACTTTTTGTGTAACTGCCACAGATCAAAATGTGCTAACACAAGTTGGAGCATGTTACACAAACGATGAAGGACAAAGGGGAAGTCGTGATATTCCATCATCCCAACGGCTCAGACACCACAAGCAGACGAAGGGGAATTATGGGAAATTGAAAGCAAAAGTTAAAGTGGTTACACAATCTGACCGCAGTTCAGTTTCTCTTGCTTTCAGACACTCTATGTGAAGACGAATTTGATTATAATCTGACTCTATCTCAGTGAGAACCTTTACTGGAAGCCCCAACACTTTAAACACTCTACCTGACAGTGTTGATGTTTATTACCTAGAATAATTAATACCTGTTGTTTTCTAATCTTTTAGATTAACTAATTTTTTAAAGGACAAAACCTGATGTCACCAACGTGCAGTGGAACGTACCTGAGATCCAGTTAAAGGGTTTTTTGTTTGCTTCAGTTCAACCGTGAACTTGGACGTTAATGCCAACTGCAGCTATTTAAGGGGGGGGAATCCTGAGATGTTTGAGTGTGTGTGTGTGTGTGTGTGTGTGTGTGGGGGGGGGGGGGGTTGCAGATGTCGGGAGCTGTAAATGTGTCCAAGTGAGAAAAGTATTGATTTGTAGATTAACTCAGGATCAATACTCGTGCTCGTCCCTTTGATGAGTCATGAACAACCTATAAACCAGTGGGGGGTTGTGTTGTTCTTGTCTTTAGAGGTGTGTGTGTGTGTGTGTGTGTTTTCATTACCACCTACCCAGGACAAATAAACAGATAAAACAACTCAGTAGATGGAAACACGTGGAGACATCAGGATTCATGATGACTGACCAAATCATTTGTCAGGAGACCAAAAAAAAGACTCTTTCATCTGGAAAGATAATTTAATTAGAGCAAGAAAACAGGAAGATAAACTTCTTCTACCGTCCAACTTCTCTTTTAACGTCTTTATCAGCCAAATGCAACACGCTCTGCTAAAGGAGCAACATGGAGTTACAGGAAAAAGAGAAAGCCTGTGTTCGCTTTGACACAAACAGACTTCACCCTGATAAAAAAACTGTTATCCAAACAGTCCAAAGACGCTAAGCCGGTTGACGCTCAGCTCGGCAGCCGGGGAACAATCCAAATGCTGCCTCGGACGGAGCACCGGAGGGATTCACAGAGAAAGCACCTAGCCCTTCAACAAAGGGGCTTTTCTCTCGGCTCAGTCGGCCTCAAAAGCGGCTTTGTTGCCAGAGAAGCCCCGTCCACCTCCTCTGCCGCTATCGGCAAAAAATCGGCCTGAGTCCGTAGCTTTGCAGCACGTGTCAGGCTACACAACATGGACTCCATGGACTTCCTGTGACATTGATTAGAGGGAAAGCACGAGGAAACAAACGAGTGGACCGACTCCTCTCCGCTGGCCAGTCGGTGGGTCAGCTCCTTCAGGCTGCGCATCATCCTCTCGTCCCTGAAGTCATACGGAAGGTTTCCGTCCACTCGGTCAGCAGCTGGAGGATCTTGGGGGCATTCTTCCTCACTCTCATCTGAAAAGTGCAAGATAAACACAACATGAAAAACCAGGAAGAACCAGAACTAGGTGGGAAAACAAGGAGCTGGAAGAACGTAGTGTGGGTACCTTGTCAGCCTGGGGTCGCCGGGTCGCTGCTGCTCCATACACAGGTGACACGACCCTGGACATGAGCTCGTACGGGTCGGAGGAAGAGGCGAGAGCTGAGCAGGAAGGTGAAGATGTACGTCCTCTGAGGAGAGAAGAAATTATAAGTTTCTGCAAAAGTGCAAAGCTACAGGTGAGTGTGGAGAGAAACAGGGACGCACAAAGCAGTGTCTCGATGCTCCAGAGCTTCTCAGACAGAATCTAAACTTTGATGAAGCTGCAAAGGAAAAGAACCCAGCAGGATATAAACAGGTAGAATGTTAAATCCACTCACATCTGGATAGTAGTCCCCAGTTGGACCAGGTGGCGGATGAGGGCCTCCAGGGACCCGGACACCAGGTTGTTGTCATGATAGTAGAGGCCGGGTAGCCCTCCTCCTTGGCCTGGTACAGGTTCTGTTGTAGCTGCCTGTGTTCAGCTGCCCCGTGAACGGTGGAGTCTGAGGCATGTTGTCCTGCAAGACAGAAACAAAACCCCCACAGGAACAGTCAGTCAGGAGAAAACAGGATAGATGTTTCACCACAGACGCTGGTGCAGGACGGTCAAAACAAATCCAAAATAGCTCAGACACACAAACACACACAAGAGACGGCAAAGGTTTGTTTTGGGGAAATGGTTTGAGCCCAGTCGACACCCTTCCTCCTCTGGACCTGCTGGTTTCAGAGTGTGGGTTTGGTTTATTTGGACAAACGGGCAACTGAAGAAAACGAGCTGTGGTCGAGGCAAAGGAAAGGATAAAAGAGGATGGAGTCATATGAGTAAACTGACTCCTGACCCTGGTGGGATTAGTGGGTTGCACTGGACGGACGACAATTAAACTGTGGAGGATGATGAGCGTCAGAGTCCAGTTACATAAACCTTCATCCAACAAGACGAGTCGGAGGAACACGTGTCTTCTGCTCGATTACAGGCTCCGTGCAAACCTCGGTGGACACGTTTCCATAGAAGCTTTCAAACTTCTCCTGCAGCAGAATCCACTTCACATTGTCCCTTTGATTCCAATCAGTCGGAGCTTTGTCAGAAACAAGCGACAGAGAAAAAGCTTCTTGTCAAATACAAATTCTCGTTTGTGTCTCGATTATATTTCTTTTGCACGGCTGCTTCTGTTCAGGCTTTTTACGAATGTGTGGTAGAAGGAGGTGATCGTATTTAAGTGAACATGGTGCAGACATGTTACACTTTAAACGTCATTTGGATTCAGAGACTGACAGACGTGATTGAGGATGGAGCCGCAGTTATCAGCTGCGTGATTGACAGCTGAGACTCGTCAGTCTCAGCTGTCAATCACAATGTTTCACCCCTGTTTTTCTACACTGAAACAAACCAGGCTGATTGTGACTGTATGACGGAGTAAAGGAGCTTTTATCAGTTTGTGAATCCACCTCTTCTTTTGTAGGACTTTGTTATTTCTACTGCAAATCCAAATCCCCCCCCCTCAGCCTCTCCATCCCTCGCAGCCTCCTGACCTCTGACCCTGGCTTTTAGGTTCTGTCCCTGGCCGGCAGACTTATGGCTGAGGAAACACAAAAGACCTTTTCACTCCAGGGGTTGGGTTGGGGGGGGGGGGTGGCACAGGGTGTAAGCAACCCCGCCCCCACCCCCCCACACCCCCACCTCCAGGACAATATGCCGCCCCGTGGCTGGATGCCGAGGCAGGAAGCGGTGAGGCTGATGCAATGCAGCGCTGCCAGGACGTATAAACTGCACCTGCCCACACACTGGCACCGAGAGTTCAAATAAATTCAGGGTTCCATTGTCCCGTGACAGAACCGGAGGAAAACAACCACAACACATGCACCAGGGACGATCATCATCTGATCAGAGCGGGGAGGGGAAATCAACAGAGAGGATTTAGTTGCATCTTAAAGATCATAACCTTTAAAAAAAAGCAGAATCACAAGACGCAGGGCTGGAGACAGAAACCAAAACGGAGACAGAAACCAAAACAAAACCCTGTGTCTTCATAAGTTCACATAAAACCTCCACCCACACGAGGCACACCGCCCACTCCTCCACTTTCACACGCATGCCATAAAGCACGTGTGCACACACACACACACACACACACACACACGCTGTTATTCAGTGAGACAGCCGTGGACATTTCCATGAGAAAGGCGAGCGCGAGGAGTCAGAGCACAGCAGCCGGAGCATCTGCTGCACCATGTGGCCTCTCCACAGAGGAAGAGGAGCGGCAGCGAGGAAGAGCTCCTGGAACAAGTCGAACGCATCATCTCTGTTTGTTTACTCCTGACTACAGGGGGGGGGGGGTGCTAAACTTAAATGCTCTTTTCTAGGAAGTATAATTATTTATTTGAGTCCTGGTGCTCAGCAGCAGTAGCATCCCAGTCCGACCACAGACATCTGCCGTCCAGCACCGAGGTTCAGACCAGCAGCAGGTGATCGAGGGCTGAGAACACCACTGGTGCTCGATTCCCAGCCGGGTGGGATCTGAACCACCAACCCCCCGGATCCACGCCCTCTTTTCTAACCCTGAACCGGGTGGATGGAATAATTATATCTCCATATTATCTAGAGTTAACAGGAGGAGGTTCTGTGTTCACATGTAGGAAACTGAGGGAACAGGGGAGGGGTCAGTTTCTTTTGTAGACTTTGAAAAACATCATCCAGATGTGACCGGTCTCCTTTAAATACATTTATCAACACCAGTTAGAACAGTGTTTCCATCAGTGTGTGCTCAGTAACACTTAACATTAACTTGTTATATCAAATTTAGATTCATGTAAACGCTGCCTCATATTCAAATGTTAAGCTGCTCTCTTTTTATTTATAGTTATATTAGAGATTGACGATATATTGTTTGGACAATAAGAAGCTTTCACAGATCTGTATCAGCGTTTGTTTGCCAATATGAAAACTGTTATTTTACAGTTCAAACAACTTGCTTATTTTCTTAATTCAAGTTCTATAGACATCTGGATGAGTTTGTGTTTAAAGTTTATGGTTAAGTCGTATTTTGAACCTCTCTTTGTCATAAGACTGTTAAAAACAAAGTAAAGTGAAGGAAACAGAGTTTGTTCTCTGCTCCTCACTCACCAGCTGCAACCTTTAATAATCCTTAAAACAAAGAGCGCCTGACGCTCACAAGCAGCCGCGACTGAGACACACTTATTTACATTTGGCTTCCAGGTGTCGTGGTATCATGGTGGCAGCAGCAGCAGCAGCAGTGGTGGTGGTAGAGGGTGTGGGGGCCACATGTCGGGTCCCGGGGCCCCGAAGAAAACAGACCCTCAGCACAGGGCTGTTGGTTTAGCCTGGCCGCTGGCTGGGAGGCGGCTGAGGGTAAACAAACAAAATGCCACAGCTCGCATGTGGAGGGGGGGTAGGGGGGGGGGGGGGGGGGGGGTAGGATTTAATTATAGTCGGACTGGTTGTGTACGAGGAACCATCTGCCTCAGTGTGGGAAAGAAGTTAAATGGATTTAAAAGGAAAGGGACATTTACATTTCTGGACATACAGATGGTTGAAGGTCTTTAAA